>NW_022196914.1:63734093-63739908 GCF_008632895.1 Mastomys coucha | reverse complement strand
TTTTTTTGCTGTTAGGATTCAAACCATGTCCTTGCTGCACCCTTTCCTGAGAAGGCAATCCCTCCTCTTCTTTGATGTGAATGGCTTGCTAAAATCTTTATTTCAGTCCCCTGTGCTGAATCAACCACATAGGGGCTCAGATAAAGGCCAGTACTCTAAGGAGGGAAGTCATTGTGAGGCCCAGGGGGTGGATTCAGACCGCCCCACTGTGCACTCTTCAGCCTCTCCATCACCACTTAGCTAAGTCTCCTGAATGTCCTTTTACCTCAGCAGGTCTTCCCGTCCCTTTGGATCATTCTGAAGTGTCACAATGCAACTCTGACAGCTGTCCACAGCCAGAGGGTCACACCCTACTGCTTCCCTCTTCAGAGGCAGTCCGGAAGTGTGGAGGACAAAGTCGCCTGTCCATATTAGATGAGCACCCTCCCCGCCCCCATTATCACTTGTAAATACTTCGGTAGCATAAAAGGGCTCATTAGCCAACGGGGCTTTCAACTCCAGTCCTTTTCTCAAGGACCCTTGGCAAACCTGTTCTGACAGAGAGAAATGTAAAATTCTGGAGGACTCCTCAGCTTGAAGATCTGCAATGGCTTCGCTGTAATTCTTCCCCTCTTCTCCCACGGCACATTGTAGCACTTACTAGAGCTTTTAAACATGAATAATGAGGCGGTATTATGCAATATCAATCTCTCCCCCGACCACAAGCTCCTCAAGGGCAGGGGACCTGCCGTATTCATCTTTGTATCCCCTGCAACCAACTGGCACACATCTCAATCAACGTCTGTGGAATGGAAGCTGGCTGAATTTATACCTCGGGTCACGGTGTGGAGCTCAGACGGGTCTGGAGCTGAAGGCAAGTAGGACTCATTTATTTCTTGCTGCCTAACTCCGCACTGGCTTCCCTAGCAGATCCAAGACACCACAAAGGTTAAGGTGATTATTGTGTGGGTGCTTTTGTGGAAGATCTTTCTCATAGGAAAGGAAAAATGAAGCCCCAGGTCCACCGCGTTTTGGTTATCCTTGGCTAGAGAAAACCAGTTAGGAATGAATGTACCTTAGCTCAGCGGCAGAACCGCAAAGAGCTGCTAAGATCGTTCTTATCAAGCTTGGTCCTAAACACAGCATCAGCTCTTTTCCTTCCTTTGTTACAAGCGCATGTCTTTGACTTAACTTTAGTTTCTAAGCAGAAATACAGAAAATCATCTTTGGAGACCTTGGCTTGTATCCAAGCCGAGTACTCTGCTGACACTTTAGTTTGCTCTATTTAGTCTTATTGCCAGACAACAACAGCGTCGATGTTTCCTTTTACAATTGAGAAAACCGAGGCCCAAGAAGTTTACCCAGAAAAGGGTTTGGAGATGGGCTGCGTTTGGATGCCCTCTCTCCACCACAGACTTCACTCTCTGCACGCGGGTGGGCGTGTGTGTTTGCGCGTGACTGGCGGTGCGTTTCCGTTTTCACGTGAAGCCTTCTGCCCTAGTTTTTCCGATTTCACTTTTTGGAGACTAAAGTCCAGTTCTCCAAGGTCTCGCCTCACTCAGCTATCTCCCTCCTGCGTCCCAAGGACAGACGGCCACTCCCCACCACCCAGTTCGGAGTCCAAGCCCGGGTTAAGTCCACGGGCTCCGCGCCCGCCCTGTCGAGTCCCGCGCTGTGGGACTGCCCCGCGCACCCAGCGCTCCCGCGGGCTCGAGTGGCCCGCGCCTGGCCCCACCTCCCCTACCTGACGCCCGCGCAGCTAGAGGCCCCGCAGCCTCCGCCCACCGGCGCGCCTGCGCTGCCATTGGCTCCGCGGGCTGCCCGTCTCCTTCGCTCCGTCCCGGAGGCAGGTTTAGCGGGAGAAGCCGCAGTCCCGGCGGCTCGGGCGCAGCGCGGAGCGCGGATCGCGCCTGGCATGGCCCCGCGCGCGGGAGTCCGTGTCAGCAGCCGAGCCACGGCGGCAGTGAACTTGGCGACGCGCTCTTGCGGCCCAGCCTCTGTCATGTAGTCGCCGGCGGCGCTCCCCGCAGCCCGGGAGCCGCAGCGCGATCCAGACACAGCGGAGCAGCCTGGGCTTCTCCGGGAGGCGCCGAGCGCGCCGCCCGGGCGGAAGAGGGACATGGGGGAGAAAGTTTCCGAGGCGCCCGAGCCCGTGCCCCGGGGCTGCTGCGGCCACGGCGCCCGGACCCTAGTCTCGCCGGCGGCAGCCGTGTCCTCGGAGGGCGCTTCCTCAGCGGAGTCATCCTCTGGCTCGGAAACTCTGTCGGAGGAAGGGGAGCCCGGCCGCTTCTCCTGCAGATCGCAGCCGCCGCGGCCGCCGGGCGGCGCCCTGGGAACCCGGCTGCCCGCCGCGTGGGCTCCCGCGCGCGTGGCTCTGGAGCGTGGAGTTCCTACCCTGCCGCTGCCGCCCCCCGGAGGAGCGGTACTGCCGGTGCCCCGGGTCAGCAGCGCATCCCAAGAGGAACAGGATGAAGAGGTGGGATCAGTCTGTCCCATCCCGCACCCTCCAGGTCCCCGCTGTAGGGGCCCCTTAGATCCCTTTGCGTGAGCGCTGGTGTCATGGAGAGGGGAGGGAACTTAAAGGTGCTCTGCTACAGCCTGGGATAGTGACGGTCAGGAGACTCTGTGGGTCCTTGACTTCTTGTGGTTGTCCCCGCGCTCTTGTCTACATGGACTACCCGACGGTGTGCTTTGGAAATGTCACTGAGCTGATGCCTTCATATCTGTTTCTGCTTGAGTCCTCAGCGATTGGATGTGATGTGAAAGCTTGGCTTGTCCCCCCCACCCCCCAACTCATACCCAGATTCTTAGACGTGGGAATCGCTAACCACTGAGGTCTTGGATGGAGCGGGAGACCCGGAGCGTAGCACGCTGGTGGGAGTGGTGGCTGTGGAGTTGCTTCTTAGGGTGTCAGAGACCAGAGGACGCTGGAGTCTCCTGTGGGTGGTTTTGGTGGGTCACTTCACCTTTCATCCTGGGGAAGAGGAAGATTTCCCCATGCTAAGCTTGTCGCGCCGGCATAACCTCCTATTTGGACTCAGTGTTCAGAGGAGCACTGTCGCCATATCAGATAGGATGTGTCTTATCTTGTTCAGAGGACTTTGTCCAGCCTCATTTCTTCTAAGGCTGTACATATGTGTGTCGCTTCTTGACACACCGAGTTTTGCTATCTCAGGCTTTTTTCCTTCCTTCCTTCTTTCCTCCCTTCCTTCCTTCCTTCCTTCCTTCCTTCCTTCCTTCCTTCCTTCCTTCCTTTCTTTCCTTTTTTCCTTTCCCCCTCTTACTTTGGAAGAAGGAAGATTCTTCAAGTCTCTAAGATTGTTTGCTTTGGACATCTCTTGTGGGAGAAACCATCTAGATCAGACAGGACCATAAATAAAACATGACCCTAGCATAGTCTCCGTGTGAAATTAATTCCGCAGTGCCAGACTGGTATTTTCTCGTCTCTGCTGGGGTTAGCACTAGGAAACAATTGCCTTTGTCTCTAGAAGAAGTAAACAGAGCCCAGGGTCCTGGCTGTAGCCCCCCTGGGCGTCCAGCCTGGAAGTAGGGGCTGGATCTAGCCCAAGGCTAGCAGAGGCAATTTCCAGCCTAGCAAAGATGGAAGGAGCCTTGGCTGATGGCTGGCCAAGTCTCCGGCTGTAGCCGTGACCCCTTTCCCGATGGCTGTGGCATTTCAGGGATCTCAGGCAGGTGTCTGGAGATCTGCTTTCTGGAACTCTTTGACTCCTGAGTTGTGAGACCTGGGTGCGTTTCCTTCCGTAGCAGTTCACTTCTGTAGTCAAAAGTGGAGAATTTCAAGGTTAAGTTCATTCTGACGGAGTGCTGTTTCTGACCTGGAATTCTGGATAGCACTAAGTTCCAGACTGAGTTTAGTCATCGTCCAGGAGTTTGCTGGACAACACACCCACCCTAGGAGCTGGCATATATCTCCTTTTGATGTAGCGTGTTGTCTCTGGGTAACTGGCTGTCCTCATCTGATTCTGTTTTGCTAACATGACATGCACAAGGTCTTCAAGATGTGAGGGATGGGGGCGGATACGTTCTCATTCTTGATCCTGATTGTGTAGTTGGTTTATCACCTCACCCAGGGTGACAGTGCCTTACTTTCTCTAAAGTGGATATAATCATATCTCATTTCCCAGGCAAGGCAGTGAAGGTTGGTTGATTGAAACATATCTTGTACTTCCGAGTAGGATGGCAGAGGGATTTGGGTCACTGTTTTTGAAAGTTCAGAATTGGATGTAAACAGACAGGGCTGCAATTTGTGGCATGACTTAGCCTACTAGGGGATGATGGGGTTCAGTCTTGACTTGCCCTGGGAATTTTGAGGCAGAACCAAAGAAAGTGATGTGGCTCCCTGACCCCAGCAGCAGAAAGTGTTAAAACCTAAAACTTGATGAGGTAGTGTGAAAGCTCATGGACACACACTGGTACTAATGTGGTATCGTGGGATTGTGACTTTTGTGGAATTGCAGCTTGGAGGAATTAACAACATCTCCTGCCCCTTTCCTTAGGAAAAGCATACACTTTAAATTACCATGCCAGAAGGTCTAGGAAGGGCAGACTAAAGACACCTCCTTTCATGGAAATACCTGGGGTTGACTTCTCGTTCTGTCACATTGAGGAAGTGTGCTTACAGGCCACTTGGCTTCTGTCAGCCTCAGTTTTCTCACCTCTTAAATGGGAGCAATAGCAATAGCACTAGAGGTATTTTGTACAAACCTGGACACATCGTCTGATTTAATCTCAGCATAGTAGCTGATATTGAGCTCCAAGTAAATATCAAAAAACATGAACCTTTAGGTTTATTGCTTATAAAATATTGTGAAATCAAACTTCAAAGTTGGGCTGACTTGTTATTTCATTAATGCATAATCCACACACTGTCTACTTTGAGGGAATCTGAGCTCTTATTCCCATTCTTAAAAAGGTTTATTATTTTTATATCACGTGTATGCTTGCACATTTATAATGGCGTGTGCATACAAGAGCAAGTGCCTTTGGTGTCCAGAGAGGGCATTGGATCTCCTGGAGCTGGATTTAGAAGGAGCTGTGAGCCACCTGATGTGGGTGTTAGGCACTGATCTCTGATCTACAGGAGCAGTAGTTGCTCTTAACTGCTAAGGTGTTTCTCCTGCCCTCAGCTTATTCCCCTTTACTGAAATAAGTTGGGGGATTCTTT
Source organism: Mastomys coucha (assembly GCF_008632895.1). Classification (NCBI taxonomy): domain Eukaryota; kingdom Metazoa; phylum Chordata; class Mammalia; order Rodentia; family Muridae; genus Mastomys; species Mastomys coucha. The sequence continues at coordinate 63,734,744 of NW_022196914.1, read as the reverse complement.
CTCTTCATCTTAGGCCAAGTTGTGACAAAGCACCTGGTGATAGTTTTAGTTATACTGTAGCAAGGACCCAGACTATAAAACATTAGAAGGCTTAAGAGCAACTCACAGTGTGGCAAGACATTCATTTCTATTTTAAAATTGCTGTGTAGCTTGGGAGATTCATTTTTTCCCCCAAAGAATTTTTAAAAATACCAGCTCACTGTATTTGTTTTTCAAATGCAAGGAAATTCTGGTTCCTAGCATATTACTCCAGTGATATTTTTTTGCTAACCTTGTTAAAGCTGTTTTGAAGGTCACAGTATTTATCTCATTGTCTGTTTCACATGTAAACATAAAGTCATATACGCTTCAATCAGACCTGTGGACACTGGTGTTCTAAAAACTAGTTGAGTATAAGTTGAGTGAGTTCTAAAATTTTAATTTGCCTTTATTATTCAATGGTGTGGGGATAAAAATCTACAGTCTTACATGCACTGGGCAAGCACTTGGCACTGAGCTACAAAACCAACCATTTTTGTACTTAATATTAAAAACATGAGATTCAGCACTGATGGGTGACAGTTTTGTTTAAAGCAAGCAAGCAAGCAAGCAAGCAGGCAAGCAAGCAAGCAAGCAGGCAAGCAACCAGGCAAGCAAGCAAGCAAGTAAGCA
>NW_022196914.1:63723117-63734083 GCF_008632895.1 Mastomys coucha | reverse complement strand
AGGCAGGCAGGCAGGCAAGCAAGCAAGCAAGCAAGCAAGCAAGCAAGCAGGCAGGCAGGCAGGCAGGCAAGCAAGCAGGCAAGCAAGCAAGCAAGCAAACCCACTCCCGCGTTTGCCTTATGTCTTGGGTGCAAGTCTGCAGATGTGGGGCTCTCCATGTTGAGGGATGGCACACTGAATTTCTGATTAACATTGTAAGTTGGAGGACTTACCCCCTGACATTTATGCAATTTGCCCTTTCACCTAGTCACCTATTGCCCATCAGAAAACAGATATTTACATTATGATTCATAACAGTGGCAAAATTAAAGTTATGAAGTAACAATGAAAATACCTTTATGTTGGGGGCACCACAGCATGAGGAGATGTATTGAGTGGTCACAGCACTTGGAAGGTAGAACCAAAGCTCTAAGGTTTTCTACCCTGTCTTTTCCCCACAGTCCCTTATGATCCCAGTGGGGTCACCATTTGGTAGCTGTTAGTGGATAACTTCAGACAGCAGGAATCTTAACCTGGGATGCCTAGTACCCACCTCTAGTAAATGAATGGGCACTTAGTAAACAGATGTTCAATGAATTAAAAAAGTAGTGTCGCCTCTGAAGCTAGTGATATGTTTGATTGAGGGTGAGTGTGTGCCCATTTGTTTTGTCTGTTGTGAAATAGGATGCATAAGTCTCTTGACCCCTTTCTATGAAAACAAATAAGCAAACCAAACCTTGTGGCTCACGAGAGAGCTATTAGGATTTTTTTTTTTTTATAGATGTGAACAAAGTCAAACCAGGCACATCTGATAATACACTGTGTGTATTAGAATTGGAAACTTCCAGAGATACTCAGAATACTTAAAGTGGCCTGAAGGAGCTTTGTAGTTAAAGGGCTTGCCAACTTACTGCATGTTAGCTGGTTATATTCTGCACCAAGGGACTTATATTATTGACAAAAGTTGAGAAATAGTGTCCCTTATTAACTATAGGCACAGTTCGGGGTTGTCTCTAAAGTGCTCTATTAAATGGTGTCTGATTGGGAGGGATGCCTCTAACATCTTTTGGGGCATTTGTGTTTTGGGGTTCCCCATATAACAGTAATATAATTGATTGGTTTCTGGTTTTTATTGCTTATGAGAATAAACAGCAAATGGAAACCATGAATTCAGCCATGTTTTTTCATAGACTTTATATTTTATTAATCACAGAAGCTACATAATTTGAAAAGAGAAGTGCATGAATCTTGGCATATTTATTATTTAGTCTACTTTTTGACTTGATACTTCAGTGTGTGCCACGAGATTAAAACAGCAATCAGCTTAGCAGTATATATGTAGGCCAGCCCCGAGGCATCAGCATCCTGGACGGAGCTGGGCTTGACATCATTGAGCTTCTCATGTACCGAGGGAGCTAGACATAAACACACAGTGATTATTAATTAACTGGAGACAAAGGTGGCAGCTGAGGCACAGGCTGTGAAGGGGGTATGTGACCAAATCCTGGAATTCCGTGAGCGTGGGAGCTGAGGCTGGGAAGGGATGCTTGAGCTGAAGCGAGCAGGAGTTTAGGTGGAGGAGAAGAAGGGAAGAATAGGAGAGAGGGGGTCACCACAGGCAGCAAAGCTCCTGGAGGTTCTGTGGGCCTTTAGCTTTCCACCGAGGAAAGGAGAGCATCGAGCAAGTGTCCGAAAGCTCGACACAGCTGAGTAGTGCAGGGCTCTGTGAACTTCATGCTGAGGGCCTTGGGAACCATTGGATACCTGAAGCAAGGAAGTCTGACCCGATGAGAATTGTATTCAAAGGAAGCCAGGCACCCTCAAAGCCTATGTGTTGAGACCTGTGGGGGTAGTCAGTTCCCATGTTCCTGAGTTGGTAGTGATAATCAAGTGGCCGGTAACGGTTAGTGTGTGGATGAGATGGAGAAAGGAAGAGGGAGAAGTTAGTTCAGGGACTCCAGGCGGAAGAATTGAGATCCATTCCAGAGAACAGTGGGAGGCTGATCCACCTGTTATCATAGTAGTGTTTTCTTGAGGAGAGGGCTTTATCTTCAAGTGGCCGTTTCCATAGGAAGCGTAGGGACAGATTTATCTGCAGAGAACCTTGTCGGGTAGGGGATGTTCTCTGAGATCTGGCTCCTGTGGGCAGGAAGCATGGTGCTAGCATGCCAACACATAGTGCCAGAGTCTGGCTTGTTGGTGTGGATTTTCCTATTTGGGGAGGATCGGCTTTTTACCTTTGTCACTTCTGATACTCCAGGACATGGCAGGTATTTACACCTCACTAATATTTTAGAGCAGGTGAGCGTCTATCTGGTTACTCGGACTTAATGGATACAGGGTGTGAGCCCATGCTCACGAATTCTGTGCGTTGGCCTGGAAAGGGCAGGTGCTTATTTCTTTCATCCTTTCAGAGCAAGCAGTGAGGGTTTCCCTGCTCTGGGGTCAGGGTCCGATCCTGGTCCAGTCATATAGAACAGATGACTTAGTGTAGGTTATTAACACTGAGACCCTTAACGTCCTTCAGAGGGTCGTTGAGAGAATGTCATCCTCCATGTTGGTGTCCAGCATGATGCATGGCATCTGTTAAGCATTCTATAGGGCGATTGCTTTATTACTGAGGATGGGGGAGGCTGGCTCTTGAAGAATGTCGGTACCATCACTACCCTGGAAAGGGATAAGCAGAAACCCAAAGTTGCTCCCTGGATGGATTGTGCTGCTAGGACATTTTGATGGTAGACTTCAGGCTCTTTCCTCTCAGAGTAGGTAGATAGGTGACATGTATCACTATTAATCTCATGGGTGGGACATTTTTATGAGATAGTAACGGCAAACTCTATGGTGCATGATTCGTTAGCCTTTCTCTGAAGACACCGCCCCTCTTTTCCGTATGGAACCGGTTCTTAGTAACTGGTTATTAATCAGTATCCTACAGGACTTGATGAATATGTGGATTACCAGGTTGTTAGACAGAGGGGTGATGTCAGCCGTGAGGTAAGGCAGGAAAGATGACTCAAAACTTCATCCCAAAAGTGAAGGTTTGTGGTCTGGGAACGGAGTTAGGAGTCAGGTGATGCTTTGGGGTGAAGAGGTGAGAACTGTAGTCCAGAGGCCACCTGAGCTTCCCAGAGGAGAATGCAAATTACTTCCTCCCCCTGCACGACCCCCCCCTTCCTTCCAAAATCCCTAATGTTCCTTCAAGACAGTGTACACATTTGAGCTTACAGTAATCCAGGAGCCGGTTGGGTCTGTATGTAAATGCTGCTGGGTTGGCTGTGTGCCCTTTTCTCCCCTAATGACTTGGGGCCTCTCTCGCATTCATTCAGGCCGACACCTGCCTAGCATTGTTGGCTTCAGAGGTTTTCGCTGTCTTCTGCGTGTATCCCTGTGGCTTCTTACCTGATAGTTTTATTTTAAGCTAAGGCATATTGTGAAACGCAAGATTAATCAGGGGACCTCTGTTCCTGTAGTTTGGTGGTTTGTTTGTCTGTCTGTCTTTGTGCTTGCTCCTTTACCTGCCTCAGAATTCCCGGAAGGACTGCACAGTAGTTACCTGTATCTACAGGGTCAGGAGAAAAGAATCATTCTTCAAAGGTAGCAAAATGTAGGTTCAGGCCTGTGGTCAGCAGTCTCTACACAGTGCGGCCGCCCATGAAAGAGTATGGAACCTGTGTGAAGCCCCGGTGGATTGCTGCAGCTACTCTCAATGCTGAGCATCCCTGCTTATTCAATGAGTTGCATTCCCAACTAGACGCCTGTCTGAGACAGCTTAGACATTTGTATCCCGGGCCTGTAGTCTTCTGCTCGCCCATCAATTCTCCGCTCAGACACAGTCGATATAATTTTGATTATGGTACTTACTTCCACTGAACCCTTCAGCCCAAATGCTTTGTGATGATACTGGGGGTTTCGGGGAGAAGGTGGGCGTGTGTGGAGGAAGATAGAGATACCATACTGGCACATTTGGCTTCTTTTCCTAACTGATTTCATAGGCTACCATGTGGAAAATGAAATTTTAATTCTAATGTTCGGATCTCTGTCATTTAACACTTTTCAGCACAGGGCAACCTCCCAAGTGAGCCCAATTTGATATGGGTGGATGAGTCTGTATTATCTAATTCCTGTCAGATGTGGCTCTTTGGGCCTTGGCCTTAAAACTCAGCTTCCTTTTCATCTTGTTGGAAGTCAAGTGTCACATTCTTTCCTGGGGGGTGATTGAGTGTGTTTCTGTGTTTGTCTCAAAATATCACTACACCTTGGGTTGACTTAGAATTGGCGCTGCCAATCTTGTGTAGCTCAGTTATCGGGACTTGCATTCTGAGAAGCCATGCATTTGAAATTGCAGCCACGTCACGGCTAGCAGCTGAACTCCACTCACCAGCGAAGTGGTAGGAAGATCCAGTAAAAGTCCTTCTGCCTGTAAAAGGCTGGCTACCAAATGTCACTAGTTCTTGTGCTGTGGGTCCCATAGAGACACACAGCATTAACTCAGAGCATCTGCCTGGCCCTCATACAGTGTTAACTTGATTGCCTTCATTGAAATAAGCTGAGCGCTCACCCAGGTTTCCGATTTTAAGAAGTAGCGCTCGAGCTTCTCACAGGAGTTTCTTCAGAGAGCTCAGCAGCCTCAGACGCTGGTCTTGAGAAAGCAGTGCCGGGAGAAAAGAGAACATTGTGTGCCTCAGATGAGTCGAGAACCCAAGGAGACATCCACTTTCATGTCAATATGCCCCTTATCAGACTAGTAAGTTATAGCACCTCATTTCGTTAGAGAAAGAAAGAAGCACTGCACAGAAGTGAATTGAGTTACTTGTCATGTATCGAAAGCCTGTCTCCTCTCTGCACTAAGTCCCAGTACTTTGAATTATTTATCTACTGTTTGAAAAATAGCCTTGCTAATGGCATTTAAGGTAACACTGTGTTTCTTGGAAATTCTCCTTTGTAGGTTTGTTTTCTTTCCGTAGGAACTGGCTAACTTACCCCCAGGAGCTCTCCCTTTCCTTTATTGACTACTGAGGAGATAGTCCCCAAGGTGCCTTTAAGACATTATTTTAGGGTGAGCTTTACCCCATTGTGATATGTAGCTCCTAGCCAGGATGCAAGTTTTGTGTGTAGAGCACAAGAGGTCCACCCGAAATGACGACTTTAGCTCCTCATTTTCTTTATCAAAAAACGTCCTAACAATTGGATTTTACACATTTCCCCTTTTGAAATTGAAAACAGTTGTGCTGGGAGGGACTTGGCTTAGATACCAGCATCCTGAAGGTTAAGAGTTCATCAATCAGAGTAAGCTGGCTGTGGGGAGTCACCCCAGTAGGGGAATGGAGCCCTTCATGAGCTACTCCACTTGGAGTAGAGCTGGCTCTGGAGTGCTAGCCCACTAGTACCTGCTCTGCAGTTCCGGAACTCGCAATGTTCTTACTGTCTTCTGCTTTATTATTTCTGCTTTCTTCTGGGCATGATATGGCTGTTGCTCTCGTGGATTTGCAGGAGCCGTAGTTAGATGCACAAGACCTGAATGGGATGAAGCCAGTAAAATTCCCCCAAGTTCCAGGAGGACTAGGGCCGGGCCCCAGGAAGCACCATCATTGACTGAGACACTGTTGGCAGTTGACAGCTGCTGGGGGTGGCAAAGTGGTTTTTCTTGGGGAGTGGGGACACTGTTAGGTTGCTATGCTCCATGGATGGCCCCGATCCCATATGCACTAGGGTACCACTAATTGGGCTCTGTGGGATTAAAGCGAAAGCGTGGAGGCGGGAGGTGGATGTTTGGCGGGGAGTCTGAAGGACCCAGAATCAGGAAATGTGAGGATCTGGAGAGAGCTGGAAGCGGAAAACGGGGCATGAATATCATCAAAATTCATCATATACGTGTGTGAACTTCTCAAAGAATGAATATAAAATATCTGAATCACTGTTTTCTGTGAATTAGGTTACCTGTCATTCATTCTAGGTCTCCCTTTTCTTCCGTATCTCTGGCTTGGCCATAAGAATTTCTATAGAACAAGGTCTCTTTCTTTGTGACAAATAACTGTTATATAAGACAGCAGTACAACTCCTGTCAGAGTACCCTAGGAAGTAAGCCCTTCGTGGATGCTGACCCCTGTGAGTCATTAAAGATGAGCCAGAAAGCTCTCTCTGTGCTCACCTTTCCTCTGTGATGTCTCTGCATTTTCCTGCCTTGTTATTTTGTCTGTGCTGAACAAGCTCTTTTTTGTTTTTGTTTTTTTATTTGTTCAGTTAATGATCGGACATCTCATAGAGCTTTGGGACTTTCTCCCTGAGCGTCAATCATCTCAGAGAACTGTTGAAGATGTGTGCATGCCTAAGTAGATAGAATAAAATTACACATGCCATTCATAAAACTAGAGCTCCTCTTTTCGTTTCTTCTCTTCTAACTTTCAATGCTGCGGTTCTGTTTTCTGACCCCTGTGTACATGATTTATTCTTGATTCTCGCTTTCAGATAATGGTGACTTAAACCCAGAAAAAATGTGATTTCCTTATGAGCTCCACATTTATTCGTCATATCTAGCAAACGGGACGATTCTGCCTCTTCCCAGTCTCTGCCAGTTTTAGCTGAGGTAGGACCATCCTTAAGACAGCATTGCGATGCTCTGTTGAGACAACTTTAAAACAGAGAAATGCATCTCAATACTAAAAGTTACTCTTCTCAGTGGGCTTGGGAAAGGTAGTTCTTGGTGCTAGCTCCTAGAGTCTATAATTGAAGAACTGGATCTTCCTCTTGGGTTTTCTCTGTAGATTCTTGGACCAGCGGCAGGATATTCAGGTCCAACCCAAAACCCTGGAGTGTGGACTTGTACCTGCTGCCTGCAGGCCTTCTCAGGCTTCATGTCACAAGACTCTGGGGCCTAAATCCTGTACTAACGGTTTCTGATCTTTAAAGGATTTGTGTGACCTCTATCTCCCAGGTAACCAGGTTCCGTCTTTATTCTGAAGGATCTCAGAGCTTTCCTGCCTTGGAAGTGGATACATTTGTTTGCCTAAGTATATCAAAACACACTGGTCTTTGCCTTTTGCTGATGTGGGAGATGGTGGCTGGTGGTTCTTGCCTTCACTATCACTGGGTTCTCTCAAATGCAGGTGTAGGACACGTAGGCAGTGCATTTCCACAAAGGCAGTGTCCAGGTTTTGTTTTGTTTTTTAAATTTTTTTAACTAATTAATTTATTTATTTTATACTCCATATTTTATCCCTACTGCTCCACAACCCACACCTCCTCCCCACTCCTCTGTCTCCACATGGATGTCTCCATCCCCCACCTTACCTGACCTCTAAACTCCCAGGGGCCTCCAGTCTCGTGAGGGTTAGGTGCATCACCTCTGAGTGAACACAGACCTGGCAGTCCTCTGCTGTGTATGTGTTGGGGGCCTCATACAGTTGGTGTGTGCTGCCTGTTTGGTGGTCCAGTCTTTGAGAGATCTTGGGGGTCCAGATTAATTGAGACTGCTGGTCCTCCTACAGGACCTTCCTCCTCAGCTTCTTTCAACCTTCCCTAACTCAACAACAGGGGTCAGCTGCTTCTGTCCATTGGTTAGGTACAACTATCTGCCTCTGACTCGTTCAGCTGCTGGTTGGGTCTTCTAGAGTGTGGTCATGATAAGTCTCTTTTTGTGAGGACGCTTTGAGGGGTGCGTGGCTGTGTGGCAGGTAAATCTCAACCTCTGCACCCCTGGGGTGAAGAGCTCTGTTTTCCAGATCTGATTTCTGTGATCAGGAACATCAGATGAGGTAGGACAAATCTTCTATTCTCAGCCATGTGGAGACCCTGCACTGGATAGGTTTAGGTCAACTTGGCACAAGCTCAAGTCATCTGATAGGAGGGAACCTCAGTTGAGAAGCTGCTTCCTTAAGATTGGGCTGTATGCAAGTCTGTAGGGCATTTTCTCAATAAGTGATTGGTGGAGGATGGCTAGTAAGCCAGTAAGCATCCTCCTCCAAGGCCTCTGCATCAGCTCCTGCCTCCAGGTTCCTGTCCTGTTTTGAGTTCTTGTCCCGACTTCCTTCAATGATGAACAGCACTGTGGAAATGTAAGTCAAATAAACCCTTTCCTTCCAAGTTGTTTTTGGTCATGATGTCTCATCATAGCAAGAGTAACCGTAAGACAGGCTCCCCCTCCTCTCAAGAAGTCTTCTGGAGATGTGGCAATGACATTCCCGTCTTTGGGTTATCTTTATAAATGCTCAGGACTTTCACCTATATATGGAGACAAACAAAATATGATTAGAATCATTTCTAAGAGGGGGGGGCAATGAAGGCTCCATGTTGAAGGGATGGGGTAGCCTCGTTAGAAACTCCTTCAGACTTCCTTTTTAATAAGCCAGCTACCATTATTAGAAATGAAACTAAGGGCCATTAGTACCCATTTTCCCCCCTCTGGAAATGAAATGCTTTTTATACAACCAGTATTCTAAATTGTGTGCCCAACTCCCCAGCACTAAGCAGGCATTAAATTCCCCATGCTTTTACTTCTAGTTGAGCTGAGATAGTGGGATGTAATTCCCATAGAGGAGGCTTAGAATAACTGTCCAACAGCCTCATTCCAGAGAGGACAAGCATGAAAATGTGAATTTAGGGTCCTTTCTGTGCTTAGAACCAAACCCAGTTTTCCAAGTGTGGCTGGCTAGTCTCTCTTCTCTCATGAGAAAGTTACAAATGGGCTGTGAAATTAGTACATTTGCTCTCTTAAAGCGATGGGAGGACTTGTGTTGAAATTGCTGTAACTGGGTTGCAGTGGGCTTCTCTGTAGCCCCCTTACATGTCCTTTAGAGATCTTTGGTGGTAACTAAGAGTAAAGTGGAGTACAGATTTTTTTCTAAACGATGAATACGGGTTTACCAAATGAATCGTAATGATAGGTGCGAGCCCTGCTGAGAAGCTGAATATCCCCCGTGTACTGAAAAACCTATAATCAGATGGGTCCTGTTGCCGATGGCTCCCATGTCACCGTCCATGCCTTTTAGACACTCACTTTGATATGTAAGGACGCCCGATGATGTACATTTAGTGACTGCTGCTTTTTAAATTTTTTGTTGGCTTGCGCATGAACTAGAAGCTCATAGAAGAGCGCCTTGACCTTTGTTACACTTAAGTTCCATGGCTATTTAGACTTTTGCTCCAGCCCCACTGTATGGGCGAGTGACTCGGAAGCGTTACTCACAGGTCTCAGTTGGTCAAAATAATTTGAATTTTGCAGCTAACTCTTGTGTTTCATATGGTTCAAATAGCTGCTTATGAGCCCAGAAAATGAGGGCTCAATTGGAGTGGGATTTTGGGCATGTGGCTCATTTTAACCCAAACTCAATGGTGCCAGCTCCCTCTACGGTGCTCAGTGCTGGTGTGGTGAGTCAGCTGGAGCCAGGCAACTGCTGGAGCTTAACTCTTGCTTTGGGAACTCCTTCTCTTCTCTTTTTTTTCCTGTTGACTTTCACTTACTAATGGTTTCATTTTTTTTTGCCTCATGTGCATGGATTTGTGTGTCTGCGTATATATATGCTATGTGTGTGCAGGTGGGTGCCTGAGGAGACCAGAAGAGGGCATCAGATCTGGACCTGAACTCAGGTCCCATGTAAGAGCAACAAACACTGTTAACAGCCAAGCTGTTAGTTTTCTCCAGTCCCCAGCTGACACTTCTGGTGGCAGAAAGGGAGGAAGCACCGGAGTTCTGGCTGGACCACCAACCAGAGGACCTTGCAGAGCTCCTCACAGTGCCTCACAGAAGAGGTGCTTAGAGCCTGTGAGGTTTGTGCTCCTACCATACCCCTGTGCCGGGAACCTTTCTTGTGGGTAGAGCAGATGTGAAACGTATGCCCTTCTCTCTTTCGTCAAGTCAGAAAGGATTTATTGGACTTCATTGCTTGTATGGCACTGTAGAAGTCGGTGGCTGAGGATAGAAGGAAGCCAGAAGCACAAGAAAAAAGGATCTGTTGACTGCCTAAGCAGTCTAGAAGCAGGTTAGGTGACCATGCCTATGTACTGAGACGATCTCAGTGTGCATAGTGCATGATCTGCATGGGAAAGCAGGATGCAGTGCAGAGATAACTATAGGGAAGAGGCCTAGGGGGTTGGAGGAGGACCATGGGTAGGAGGATCACGGGGAAGAGGATCATGGGGAGGAGGGACCACAGGGAAGAGGACTAAGGGTGGGAGGAAAACCATGGGGGAAGAGGGTTAGGGGTAGGAGGAGGACTATGGGGAAGAGGGCTAGGGGTGGGAGGACCACAATGGGGAGGAGGACTATGGGGCAGAGGACAATGGGGAGGAAGAGGGTCAAAGTTAAGATGAGGACCAGGATCGGGAAGAGGAGGACCATAGGGAAGAAAAGGATGAGAAGATTGAAGAGTAGATTGAGGAAGAGGGCTAGAGGTGGGAGGAGGACCATGGGGAGGAAGAGGGTCAGAGTTAGGGGCAAGGAGAGGGAGCTGAGGAAGAGGGCTAAGGGTTAGAGGGCGATTGGGAGCTTAGGAGGATCATGGGGAGGAAGATCTGAAGGAGAAGGAAGAGGTGGCAAAGGGGGAGAAGGACCAGGGAAGGGAAGTAGGGCTACAGAGGGAAGGAGGAGGAAGACGAGAGAGAGCAGGGGCATGGGGAGCAGAGGCAGGTAGTGGGAGGAAGGGTAGCTATAGGAAGAAGGCCAGGAGAGGAAGGCCAGGAGAGGAGGACCATAGTGGGGAGGAGGACAGGAGGAGGAGACCCAAAGGGAGGAGCCCTAAAGGGAGGAGCCCTGAGCAGGGGCCAGACACAGAACAATAGGTCTAACATGCTTAATCTGGAAGCGGACTGTCCATGGTGATATGACCGCTTTAAACCTTTGAAAGGTGAGAGGAGGTTGTATGTGATTAAATCCTTTGATTCGTGAGATCTGCTTTTAGGAAAACTCATTGAAATAGCCCATGGGCATTTGTAGAAATAGGACAAAGCCTCTCCCAGAGTTCCTTCAATTCTTTTTTTTTTTTTTTTTTTTTTT
>NW_022196914.1:63701530-63722898 GCF_008632895.1 Mastomys coucha | reverse complement strand
CTGGCTGCTTCAATTATTAAACCTATCTTCTAGTCTTTTTTCTATAAGCATAGTAATCGGTAGTTTGGTCTGTCCATGTTTTTTAGGTGATTCTTTGTGTCTGTGCAATTTAAACTTCTTGGTATAAAATTAACCAGATTCTTAGATATGTTTCTAATCAAATGTATTTCTATGTTTTTTTTTTTAACAAGGATCTGTATTTCCTAAGGTAATTAAGCAGTCCTTGCACCAATACTTTAAAAATCATTATCTTAAGGTATTTTTTGTTTACTGTGGGTCCAGAGTTGAGTTGGTAAGAATTTATCAGGTCTCTCTTTTGAAGTATTCCTTGCTTTGAAGATTAATTTTGGTTTCTCAGGGTTTCTAGTTTTTTCTAAGTTTAAAACAATGCTTTGTGTGTGTGTGTGTGTGTGTGTGTGTGTGTGTGTGTGTGTGTGTCATGTTTATGCAGTGCCCACAGAGACCAGAAGAGGGTGTCAGGTCCCTGGGGCTGGAGTTGCAGGTGGTTGGGAGCCGCCTTGTGGGTGCTGGGAATGGAAAAGTCCTCAGGAAGAGCAACAAGCACTCTTACCCTCTGAGCCACCTCCACAGCCCCTAGAGCAATGCCTCCCCTCCCCTCCCTCCAAGTTGGGATTTCAAAGACATCCTCAGTCACCTCCCACCCCAACTCCTTAAGGAAACTCCCTTATCTAGTTAGTGTTTGGTAGGAATAAACCCCCTTGGGTGGAGGTCCTGCATGGATCCTGTCTTGATGTAGCTGTGGCTATGGTAGACTATGGCTTCTGAGACTTCTGAGACCACAGATCCAGTGACATTATATCCAGTCCTCCAGCCTCAGGCCTCTCACGATTTGAGAGCTCCTTGTATTTGCAAATGAGACTTCTAGGGGTATTGAGGAGAAGTCTGGTCCTTAAGAGACTCTCCCTACTTTGTCTGTCTGCAGTTGTGGTTGACCGTGTGAGGGGCATATGTGACATGGCGGCTGTTGTACCCATGATTGAAACTTGGGTTTCAGAGATGACTAAATGCCTTGAAATCTGGTCCTGCTCCTCTGTGTGGCTCTATTACTAATTGAAGTGTTGAAATCTAGACACTGAAGAGGGTGCTCAGAACTCAGTGGCTCTTATCTGAAAGGCCACCTGCCCTCTTCCCTGCTTCTCCTTTTCTGGTCCTAACATAGGACCCACCCCTTCCACTGGGCATAACCATGGATCCACTAACACACTTTATATCAGTGGGTTGTGATGTCTGCTCCCCTGACCAGACTGGGCTGTGTGAGAGCCCCCTCATACTCATCTTCCTAGCCATAGCAGTGGCTTCCCATTGTGCCATGTATCTGTGGCGAAATCATACTTTACAGACCAAGGAAAATGGCCATCCTGAGAGGCATGACCACCAAAAACCAATAGGGGACAATGAGGACAGTGTCCCCTCATTATTAGACCTTGTGGATTATGAGTCGGTATGGGGCATGAGTTTTCATGTTTAGTCAGTGTCCCCATGTCAACCTGAACAACTCAGTCACAGATACAAAAGAGAAACTGCCCCCCCAACCCCAGTGGTCTGGACTTCTGATTGGCCAGTGGTCACCGCTGGACTGGGTGGGTATCTTGGGACAGACAGATGTCTGGAGGATTTGGGTTGTATTCAGGTGGTTCTCCACCCCCACACCCCCATACAGGGGCCTTATGAGAGTGCTGGTAGGGGGGATGAAAGCCACCCAGTGGCCCCTGTGAAAGGTGAGATGTTTCCTTTCTGCACTCTATAAAGCCAACTGAATCATGGTTTTATCTCAGGCTCCCAGTGGGCGACTGGCAGTAGCCTCAGTGTGGAGGAGAAGTTCTGCTGAGGGCATAGACACTATGCACTCTATCCTCTCAACAGACAGGCATTTAGACATGTTTGCAAAATTCTGGGCAAGAAGACGAACTCTGTCTCATCTAAATAGTTAAGAACTGCCCCTTCTTTCCCCAGAGTAATTAATTTCCTTGACAGCATTGCTTGCTGGCAGCTCCTTTCCACAACTGGTTGCTGAATTGCAATGCTCAATAATCTGTGTAATAACATACTATAAAAACATATAAAGCCAGGAAAAAAGAGTTTCTATTTATTTATTTATCCAAAGTGACTGAGCCTTTGGAAGTACTCATTCATATATGGATTGAAAGGAAGACTTTAAATCTATCAGTAAGGGGCCAGTCAGGTGGGTTAGCAGCTAAAAGTGACTGCCACACAAACCTGACAACTCAAGCTTGATCACCAGAATTCACTGTGACAGGAGATAACCAACTGTTAAAAGTTGTCCTCTGACTTCCACATGTGCACCTTGGCACATACATAGACATATCTACACACAGGAGGGAATGCACACATGTACAAGAATAATTAATAGAAAGCAAAACAAAATAGAAACACAGCATTGTGGAGCCCTGGCTGAACTTCTGGCTCACACAGGTCTTGGGTAGACAGAAGGGGCTTAAAGCCCCACAGATCTGGGAGAGCCTGCCTCACAGTGGATGGTGGCTGTCAGCTTATGCTCTTCCTTGCTTTTCCATGTGCTCACTCACACTCTTGCTGCAGTGTGTCCCTTCCCACAGAGTGCCTGGACGTGTGTCACATGCGAAAATGTCAGTGACCATCCATGGACTAAAACCCCATAGCAAACTAATAAAGACAGGGACACGGTTTAGAGCATAATTCGCCAAATGTTTAGCCCTTGTTCTTGGAGGTTAGAGTTGGGCAGTGACCTGGTGCAGAGGAGTGGCTCTGGTATTCCTCTTTGTGGGCTCTGTGTCAGGAGTTGATGGAGTTGACCCTGATGTTGCACGTCTGCACATATTCAAGGCATGCTCCCTTTGTTGTGTGGAGAGAGATGGTCACTGGCCAGTGCCATGGACTAGGGTCTGCCAGGAGGAGGTGCCGCACTAGGTGCATCAAGCATCATTTCCTTTCCTCACAGCAGGTCTGTGTGAGGGTGGGGTTGCTCCGACTCATAGATGAGGACATGGAGTTTTGAGAGAACTCAACTCGTTGTTACCACATCTTTTGGTGAGAGAGGAGTTAGGCTTTGCAAACAGAGTTCAACTGTTGGATTTTTGCCCACAGTTTCCCTGACCTTCAGCAAATGACACCTCCCCAGGTAGAATCACAGATTCAGGCTCTTGTCTCTGTTGATGTCGTCTTTCATGTTCCTGCAAGTTGTCAGGCATGCTAAGTTCTTTTGTGTATGAAAGCATGCTTCCTTACAGATTTATGCTCTCAGGCCAGCCTAACTTTTAGAGGGATATGCCCGTAGAATGAAGCACTCCTTCTTGTGATGAAGGGTGACAGGACACACTGGTTTAAAAGGTCACCGATTAACAGGTTGCTGCTTTGGATGTCTACTGTGGTTGTTTGTGAGTGAATCTTCAGGTAGCAAGATGACGATGAAGGAGTGCCATTCTCTTTAGGAGTATGTGCTTTTTTTTATTTCCTAGAGAGTGCTGAGAATTCAAAGTTCACATTTTGTAAAAGGAGAATGTCATTACCTCGGTTTAATTTCGCCGAGCATGTGGTTGTTTAGTGATGTGAGGACAGACAGAACATACACCTGTCAAGTTGTCCTTTCTCTAAACCAGCAGACGGGGGCTTTCCAACATGCGCCATGCACAAATGCAGTATTCTCTTCACAGCTAGGCCTCACACTGGCCTGTCACCCCACAGCAGAGCTGCACCCCTTTGCAGAGGATGATGGAGAGAAAAACCAAACAAGAAGTTTGCAGTTGAAGAAATAGGGCACTCACACAATCTCCTTGGCGGTTGGTTGTTAGCACGTTGATCCACAGAAAGCCTTATCAATAGTTTATATCTGGGCTTGATGGGGTTCTCAGGGCTGAGCCTTTCAGCCTGAAACACAACAAAAACCAGCCAGGCATTGTGTTACACCGGTGCCACCCATAAAGCAGGGCCATGCTGAGTGTGAGCCCCAGGGTGTGTGTTCACTTGCTGGAAGCTGTCGGGTCTCATCAGCCTTTCGTTAAGGCATATTTTTTTTTCCTCCTTGAAAACTCATAAAAATTCATGTTGTGGTATTAATGCCCACAGGGTCCTGTAGAATTCTGCTGGCTTCTGCTCCCCTTCCCTCATCATGGATACATCATCTTCAGATAGGTGGTCACAGATGTGTGCTTCTGAATCTATACTGGAGGCTCATGTATCTGCCTAAGTGAGTTTGCCACACGAATGAAATAAACTAATTTTCCTCCCAATGGTTCAGTGTAACCAAGGTATTTCTATGCATATTCTCAGAAGGCTTCATTCTGGGGAATATTTTATATTTCAATAAACCCTGTGCATGTGTTTGTAGGTGGCTACTTATTTAGGTGGCATACCTGTTATTATCTTAGTGATATACTGTTTACCTGTATAAGAAATGATCTAGTGGATTGATTTTCTATGTTGTATGTGGGTGTTGTGTAGAGGTCAAGGGGAAACCTTGGATGTCATCTCATCCACATATTTTGAGGTGTGGTCCCTCACTAGCCTAACAGTCATAAATTAAGAGAGAGAGAGTTTTCTCAGTGAGCCCCAGTATTTTCCTGTCTCTGCTTCTCCCAAGACTGTGGTTACAAGTGTGTGCTCCCACCTCTGGCTTTTTACCTAAGTGCTGGGGGTTGAACTTAGATCCTGAGGCATGTAGTGACTAAGCTATTCCCTAGAATCTTTACTTGAGAGAGAGAGAGAGAGAGAGAGAGGGAGGGAGGGACAGAGGGAGAGAGAGGTCATTCTTTGTGTTGTGAGAAACAATTTATGAATTCTTTGTGTGTTGTGTATAAAGTGTGTATATATTGTATATGTGCACCTCTGTTTGTGTGTATGTGTGTACACATGTCTGCGTATGCTCATGTGTGTAGAGACAAGAGACCGATGTCTGGTGTCTTTCTAGGTCACTCTCCACCTTATGTTTTGAGATAAAGTTTGTCCTTGCACCTGGTACTTACTGATTGACTAGATTGACCAGCAAGCTCTGGAGATCCACAGGTCATTTCTGACCAAATTCTTGGGTACCAGTACCAAATTCATGGATACCAGTATCCATGCCTGGGTTTTTCTATATATATTTGGTATGTGCTTGTTTGAACTCAGGCAGCTAGCGCTTTATGGATGGAGCCATCCTGTAAATCTCACCTCTTTAGTATGTATTCTTGTGCCCTTAAAAAAAAGTCTGAGGTCAGCTTACTGTGTTACAGCAGAATTTCAGCACTTTCAAAGGGTTGACTTGTATAAAGAATGGTTTACAGTTTTTCTTTCTTTCTGATGAACTAAACAGAGGAGTGATATTTAAAAGTAACTGTGATCCAATAATTATACTACAGCGTTACCAATACATTCAGTTCGACAAATCATGGCCCTGTATGCTTAGCCATGTAAGATGAAACCTCATGTAGTCGGGGGGGGGGCGGGGAGGGGGACTTTGACCCTTTGTAGCATTTCTATAGCAAAGCAATTATACTGTGTTGTGGTAGGTCTCTGTGAGCCGGGAAAGTGCATGGAACTCTGCAGTGCCAGCTGCTGAGCTTCCACGTTAAAACCCTTTGGAATCATGCCTGCAAATTAATACATCATAAAAGCTCAGTACAGTGATGAATTCTGAACAAAGTTCTGTAGTGTTTGCCTCTTATTATGAATGGGGAAGTTATGACTGTGTGAAATTGGTGTGAGCAGACTGCCTATAACACTTGCTGTTGTGGCAGCCAACCTGAACTGATGGCCTTTAGCGAAACAACCCCCGTGGAGCATTCCTGATAGAGAAGACTGGGGCTCCATGGGTACCAGCCTCCTGGATAGAGTGATAATTGTCTATGACTTGTGTCTTAACATTTCCTGGGAATTTCCGAAGGAAACGTTGGTTGGAAGTTCTCTGGTTTCCTATCGCGTCCCCCTGCCCTCCTCTTCCCCATTCTTGTATCCCAGCAGTTTGGTATTTCACTTTTTTTTTTTCAGGTCTCATAGAAGGGATAACTCATTTTGTTAGAATGGCGGTGTTTTCAAAAGTGGAGGATTATGACTTCAGTTGGGGCTTAATCAGCTTGAGCAGGTGCAGTCTAAGTAAGAGGGATACTGTTTTAATGCGGATGTCTCCCTTAATTCAGAGCAGAGGAGATGTGGATAGGAGATGGCACTGCAGTTAGGTCGGAATTGTTTCTAATAGATTGTTTTTCTCTTCCCCCACCTTGAATTCTCCTGATCCTGGCAGGAATGTCCTGTTAATAAAATAGAAGAACGATGTACAGGAGGAACTGAGGGTGACTGACGGTCTTAATGCTGTGCTCTGAGTTCTGGAATGCTTAAGGAAAATGAGATCAGATTTACACAGAACCTTGGCATAGTGATCACTTTGGTGAGGGGGCAGGATCTCGGTCTTGGGGACAGCAAGTGATAGGTATGCAGTCGAAGGCAATTCCACTTAAATGGCATTTGTCTCTACACAGTGGCTTCATGGTGAGACTCTGGGGCTGTCCTTTGACTTTGAAATACTCTAGTGTGTGAGAAAAAGGGAAGAAATGGGTAAATGCTGTGTCCATAAAAACAAAGCCTTTTTAGGCAAGTGTTATCTTTCTGCAGAATTAACTCCCCTTTGAATTCTGGTTAATTTCCCCTGTGAGAGCAACTGGCTGCAAAGACACTGGCTGTGTTCTTCTTAGTTGCACAGCAGTTTCAGAGGGTTTATATTCATTTCTTTCCTCCTTTTTTATGGTTTCAGCATTTTCTTATACATTTCATGGTAGAAATTATTTAATGCAAGGTCACTAGCTCATACATTCCAATTCATTACTTGGCTATTTCTCCACTGAAACAAATTTATTAAGGACCTATTAATGTGCCTGGCACTGAGGGTAATAGTAGTGAAAAGAAAACCCAAGATGCTTAGATTATAGTATCCAATGAGCATAAATGGAGAGGTTCCCATCAAAACACGGCAAACTGGATTTATAGCACATAACAAAGCCAAGTTGGTTTTATCCCTGGAATGAAAAAAATGGGTCCACACACACCAATCAATTTATATTCTCCATGAACAGAAAGAAAAAAAAAAAAGACAAAACCAGATGCTTATCTCAACAGATAAACAGAAAACATTAAAAAATATTCACCTTTCTTCCTAAATAAAATTCAGAAGGTAGGTATAGAAGGTACTTGCTTGTTTGGCCAGTAGTGGCAGTTGCCTTTAACCCCAGCATTCAGTGGCTACTGTGAGTTCTGTGAGTTCAAGGCCAGCTTAGTCTACAGAGGGAGTTCCAGTATGGCCAGAGCTACACAGAAAAAACCCTGTCTCAAGAAGAAAAGGAAAAAAGGAAGAAAGAAAAGAAAACGAAATAAAGGGGAAAAAGGTACTTACTTCAAATCAGTAAAGATTGTATATGAAGAAACCAAAAGCTACTTAGTGAGGTTGACATTTAACATATTGTCCTTGTAAGGCATCGAATAAGGCAGCCAGGCCCTCTCATAGTTCTGCTTGACAAAATGTTAAGTCTTAAACAGAGCAATTAGGCAAGGAAGAAAAAAGCAACATTTTATTTGCCGATATCATATCATGACCATGTAGAAAATCCTGCTGGTGTTATTTTAATAAATTCCCCTGTTTTTGTATGTTCATGCTTGTATCTATACATCAACAGCAAACGACATGAAGGGGAAGTTAAGAAAATTGTACTAGTAACAAAATGAATGAAGTAGCAATAAAATGAATGAATACTTAGGCATTTGTGAGTCAAAGATGTAAACGTTGAACATCCAAAGATATGGGAGGACATTAACAATGCCAGGAAAGGCAGTGTCAAGGTCCTGGGTTCTACAGATTAACAATTGTTACAATGTCCACACCACTCAAAATAATCTCCAGACTTAGTTGCTATCATATTTAGTTCTTATCAAAGTAGTGTTTGCTTCACAGAAGAAGAAACTCCTAAAATTCAGATTGAACCACAGTAGGCCCCAGGTAGCTAAAGGTTGAAGAATATCACCAGCACACTGGAAACCTCATGCTTTCTGACTCCAGGTTACGCCATTGTTACAACTGGTTGGTAATGTCATGAGCCTTCCAACAGTCTGTCAGGATAGAGGACCTGGAAGAAATCTCTGCATTTCTCACGAAATCCTCCTGAACCTGGGTCCTAAGAACATGAAGTCAAAGAGAAGTCTCCAACAAATGGTGTTTGGAAAGCCGTCTATGGGTAAATGAGTGTAATTGATCCAGCTTTGGTTGATTTTGTATATGGCATGTGACAGTTGCCCAGAGTCTTAAATGTAAGACTCAAAAGTGTACAACTCCAAAAGAAAGTATAGGGAAAATCTTCTCAACTATAGTTGCTTTTGTTGTTGTTGTTGAAAACGGCGCCAGAAGCACAGGCAGGAGAAGTGGAATTATATCAAGGGGGATTATATCAGACTAAATTTTTCCTGTGCAGTTGAGGAACTAGGAAGACAGTGTCATCAGGGGCTTATTGCACAAGCATGGCATCTAGAGCGTGACCTTCTAGAGACCATCCCACGAGTCTGTGTATTTTCTCAGCTGATTCTGGTCTCAGAGCACACTGTGACATTTGGTCTTACTGTGGCTTCTGTTCAGGGGTATATGGGTAGGTCTTCCCTCCATTACAAAATTACATCCTGAAATATGTAATTCATTGAGACAAGCTGAAAGGACCCAAACTGTAGAATGACCTGAAAGTCATTAGTTTCTACGCTACCCTTTAAAGTATCTATGTTTTTGTGGTTAAGTCAGCAAAAAAATATGTTTCCAACAAACATTACATTTGTTAATTATCACAGGAATACTCTTAAGTACTAGCCTGTTACACCATGGCAGTACAATAATCCTGGTATAAGACAGTATAGACAGTGAGGATATTGGTGAATTATCTGACTGAGATTAGCAGCCCAGGATCAATACAACTCAGTACTAGAAATATAAATGATACCATTTTACAAAGAGCAAAGGATCTGAAGAGAACCCTCAAAAGAAATCCAAGCATTTAACAACTACATGAGATGCCTAGTATCTCCAGTCATCAGGCAAAATCGAATCAAATTTATGAAACAATGAAAGATGATAAAAGGTAACAGGTGTTGGCAAAGATGTGGAGATAGAGAAGCCTCATACATTATTAGTGGGACTAGAACTTAATGCAACCAGTATGGAAAAGAGCACCATTGCTAAAAATGTTAAAAGGACACTTTGTTCTAGAAAGTGTCTACAAACACATCACCAGAATGTGTCCTGAAAGTATTGCCAAATGTAATAATAAAGAAATAAGGACCTTCCTCAAGGCTCCAACTCCTAAAGGTACCAAAAACTAAATAATATCATTCTGGATACCAAACTTTTGACATATGGACACCTGAGGAATGTTTATGCTAATTATAGCTCTAGAAGTCCTCAATGAAGTTCATATGCATTTATCCAACTTCCTTCTTCACAGTTTTACTATCTAATTGAAATCTCTACCCCAGTATACCTTGTGAAGATTTTATACAATGCAGCATAGAATTTCTGGCATGTATCCAACTCTCCAAAGCATTAGTCTAGTCTAATTAGAAACAAATCATGCATATGATTATATACTTACATTATTTTCCACAGACCATCATATATTTGGCAATACTTTCAGGACACATTCTGGTGATGTGTTTGTAGACACTTTCTAGAACAGTATAAGCAGATAGGATGATCTTAAATTGCTCTCTGGAAGGAATTTTACATGTTATTTATACATACAATGACAGCAGAACCCATGATTTTTAAACAAGTTTACTGAGATGTTACTGACAATCTAAATTTTTTTATATATATATTTAACAGCTGCACTACTTGGAGTTTACACACACACACTAAAATGATTACCAAGTTTAGCTAATCAATGTCACTGTCACCTCCACAGTGTCTCCATTTGTGTGTGATGAGAGATTGAAGGCGTAAATTAGCAGATTTCAAGCACACAGTCCAGAACTGTAAATACTCAGTCAGCTGTCACTATATCTTCGGAACTTATCCATCATGCAGAACGCAAATTTTAGACCCTTTAACTAACATCTCTCCCCCCCTACACCATGATAATCATCTGTTTTGGATTCCATACATCCATGAGATGACAGTTTTTCCGTGTCTCACTTTGCTGAGCAAACTATCCTCTGGCTCTGCCCATGTTGTCACAAATAGGATTTCTTTTGTTAATCCTGAAAATGTTATCCCATTATCCAAATACACACTTCTCTCTACCCAATCATCTGCTGAACAACATTTAGATTGTTTGCATATCCTATTTCCTGTGCATGATGTTATTACATAATGAACACAAGAGACAGCGATCTCTCCATGAGTCTAATTTTGCCACCTTCGTATGTGTATATGTGTGTGTCCATGTTTGTAGATGTACACACACACACACACACACACACACACACCCTCCAGAAGCAGGATTATTGATCATATGGTAGGTATCATTTTAACAGTTTTAGCAATGGTGCTCTTTTCTATACTGGTTGCATTAAGTCTATTGGGGTAGAGATTTCAATTAGATAGTAAAACTGTGAAGAAGGAAGTTGGATAAATGCATATGAACATCATTGAAGACTTCTAGAACTATAATTAGCATAAACATTCCTCAGGTGTCCATATGTCAAAAGTTTGGTATCCAGAATGATATTATTTAGTTTTTGGTACCTTTAGGAGTTGGAGCCTTGAAGAAGGTCCTTATTTCTTTGGGGGTGTATGCTCAAGGAGGACTATGGGATTCCAGCCCTTCTCTCTGTTTCCTAGTTCATGAGATAAACAGTTTGTCTTTCTATGTGTTTGCACCATGACGATCAGAGGAGAGGCTCAAAGCAATAGGGCCTTGTGACCTTGGACTGGGAATGTTAGAAATCTGAGACATAGTTACTCTTTCCCTTTAATTACCCCTGGTTTTCCATTATAATCACCTGAAGTTGACACTGAGGCTACAGACATACACTCGGGGAAGGGTCTGTGCCGTTGTAACATAGAGGAATGAAGCTTTTTAGTTACAGGGTTAGGATTATACTTTGTAAGTATCAAAGGTAACCACACTGAATGTCCAAGATTTGTGGTTTGATAGAGGCCAAGCAAAGACAGGCTTTTGAGGATGGAGAAAATGATGTTCAAATTGTTCAGTACTATTGAAAGGTCAGTCAACTTTGTATCTGGTATGTGACAGCTGTCCAGAGTCTTAAATGTAACACTCAAAAGTGTAAAAAAAAAACCAAACAAACAAACAAACAAAAACCCCAAAAACCCACAAGGAGAAGCTTCTCACCTGTAGTCACATTTTCTATAGAAAATGACACCAGAAGCACAGGCAAGAAAAGCAGAAATAGTCGAGGGGGATTATATCAGATTAAATATTTAAGAGAGCAAGGACCAAGTCCTCACTGAGGCAGAGGTCATGTTACTGATATTAGAATAGCTTAGAAGAAAAATGTTTGTGAAGAGGAATTTTAGTACAATGCCTATGAATAGTTGACATTACAGTTGGATATCTGTGAGGTATATATTAATGATTGACATCATTAATCTTTTGGTCTTTACCATTTATCATTATGATTTTGGTATTAAAAAAAATCAACCACTTTCTGTAGTAAAAGAGCTTTTAATAGAGAAAAACCAGAGGACAATGGTGCTATTACCAAGTTTGCACTGGCCTTCCCCAGGTGAGCTCCGTGGTTTGGGGTGTTGCTTATTTGCCATGGCATTGGTGTGTTGAGAGGTGCTCATTCAGACTTTCTGAGAATGGGGACAGGCTTTATACATAAATCTCAGTTCCTTTGGATACAGTGCCATTGCTGTATCCAATCTTTTAAAGCTATGAGATTAAAAGTCTTTTTTAGTGCTCCCTAGGTGAAAGAGGAAATTATTGCCAATCTATTTTGCCAAAATTACAAGTTGATTATGCACAGTAATTTTACTTGACATGTTAGAATTGAGTTTTATCCTGCAGATCCGAGAAGAGATCTCTACAAGATGATAAAGCTAACAGAACAAGGAATCCAAGCAAAGGGAACACTTTTAAGTAGAGTAGACACCAAAACTCTGTTGAGATTAGTCTGTAAGAATATTGAACAGTTCTATGTACTTGCTTGAAGAGGGCCACATGTGGTCGTGAATTTCAGAGCCTTGGAAGAGCCCAGGGAAGTCTCTGTAGCTGTGACACAGTATCTAATGTAAGAGGAAGTTTTATTTTTGGCTTTACAGTTGGAGATTTCAGTCCATGGTGCATTGGCTCTTTTTCGGTTCATGTCATCGCAGGGAGCAGGTAATGGAGCAGAGTGGTTCACCTGTTGGCAGGCAGTAGGCAGAGACAGGATGCTTGAGCTGGCTGCCCCCTCTGTTATCCCTTAGTGCACCTCAGCCTGCAACCTACAAAACAGTGCAGCCTCCATGTAGGGTCTGATTTTTCTCCTTGGTTAATTCCCCTCTGGAAGCATCCTCACAGACACTGCTAGAGGTGTGCTGTACTGGTCTCCCTGGTGCTGACAAGATGAACCTATAATAATAACCTGACAAGATGAATAATCATAGGAGCTAAAGGGAAAAACTGGGTTTTTATGTGATTTGGTATTTTGAAGCTAGAGAGAAGCTCTTGCTTGGGAGAAGCTTCTCTTGTTATTGAAGACCGACACATTTCCCACACAGACCACTTGAATATTAGCACACCAATGTCCTAATTGCTTTGAGATCCCATCTCACCCGAGTCAGAATGACTGTCATCAAGAGTAGAAATGATGAAAAATTCAGGCAAGGATATAGAGGAGGAGGATCCAGTACTCGCTCCTGGTAGTAATGCAAACTTAGGAAGTCAGTGTGGAGGTTCCCCAAAAAGGTAAAAATAGAACTACCAGATGGCCCAGCTCTAGTCCTGTTGGATATGTACCCAAAGTTAACATGCCACAGAGATTCCCTGCACAGCCGTATTTATTGTTGCTTTATTCACATTAGTTGGGGAAAGGGGGCAGCCTAGATGACCATCAGGAGGAGAATGAATCCTGATGAAGAAAACATGGTACATATCCATAATAAAATTTTATATCGATATTTACATTTTTGTCAAAATAAAATTAAATTTTATAGAGACATTTAAAAAGAATGAAATCATGACTTCTGTAGGAAGGTAGATGGAAGCCAAAATCATCAACCAAGCCCAGAAAGACAATCGAGCTGTTTTCTCTTATACGTTGAATCTGGATCTAAAATTGTCTGTGCATGGGGATTAATATATGTGCATTCATAGATCATGAGATTGGGAAAGGTTGGAAAGTGGAACACATGCGATGAGAAGGCAGAGAGCACAAGGCTAGAGAGGAAGGAAAGTAGCCCCATGTGTAGAAGGGCACAGGGCAGCTTGGGTGATGGCGGTACAGGAGCGATTGAAAACGCAGTCTAACGACACACGTATGAAGATGCCATAGTGGATTCATTCCTTTGTGTGCTAGCTTAAACAATCTACTAGAAGATAATGAAGACTATTCTCAGTGACAGTCCCTATTGCTTGCTCCACAGTTACATGGAAAGCTTTGCATTCAGGGGTCATGATCAAAATGCAGATGCATTAGATACGTAATCGGTGCTACCATTTTGGAGAGAATACCTACATGACAGTTTTGGCAGTTTGGTCAGGTGTATCCTGAGCCCTTTAGGAATTTAAGAGGCCTGGTGGAGTTTTGTGTCCACGTGGATAACCCTCAGTACCAGGAAGGAGTAACAAGAGAGAACTTAGCTGCTTTCACTGTCTTCCTTTTATTTAAGACAGAGGTTATCAACTTGTGAGTCATGACACCTTGGGGGAATCAAACTACCCTTTCACAGGGATCATCTTAGACCACCAGAAAACACAGCTATTTATATTACAATTTACAACAGTAGCAAAACTACAGTTCTGAAGTAACAATGAAAATAATTTTATGGTTAGGGGTCACCACAACATGAGGAACAATATCAAAGGGTTGGAGCGTTAGGAAGGTTGAGACCCACTGATATAAAAGAAATATACATGGCATATGTCACTGTGAACAAGGAAGACCTGTTTTCAATTAGAGCTTCAACATTGATGTCTTCACTGGAAACCAGAGAAGGGGTGGAGTGAGCTTATTGCCCTGGGGATTCCTTTCCCATCCTGGTGTTGCTGGCTCCACTCTTCATCTTACTTGGGCAAGCATCCAATGGAGCCTTGACTTACCATCTTCTCTGTTCCCAGCTGTCTGACTGTGTTTACCTCAGCAAATCACTGAGAACATCTGTCTCCTAGTTAGTTATGAACTGTGTCTACGTGAGTCCATCCACATCTCCATAGAAGAACCTCCAATAAAGCTCCGTCATGTTCTTCAACATCCATCTGCTGCCTTCCATTTTGGGTCTTTGGTATCACTCAGTGTTTTCTGGAACATTTTGAGTTGGTGTCAGACCATGAATTTGTTCATTGCCTCCGGCTGTTGAGTACTCTTGTAGAAAGGACTGGGCTATGTAGGCTAATATTAAAACAACTTAGGAAAAATTTAACAGTTTTAATAATCCATGAAGACTGCCTAGGAGTATTGTTCGTGTTTGAATAGAAATACATCTTTATCTTGAAACTTTGAAATATTCAAGTTACTTATTAACTTGCAAGAAGTGAAGAGTAGAGGGGGCTTTAGGATGGGGTAGAGGCTTCAACACACATTTAAAACACATTAGGCTTGATCTTTAGCAGTGAGCAAGGGGTAGTACATCAGAGTGGTAGCTTTCAGTCCCGGTTACATATTAAAGTCATTTGAGAATTTCAGGAAAAAGTGAAACATCACTACCGATATTACCAAAACCAGGACCTAACTCCAGACTAAGGAAATATGATTTCTGTGTTATGTTGCACTCCTTGGCAAAGATGATTTTAGTATCAGTTCTCTTATAAACCAGAGT
This sequence comes from Mastomys coucha, assembly GCF_008632895.1. Lineage (NCBI taxonomy): Eukaryota > Metazoa > Chordata > Mammalia > Rodentia > Muridae > Mastomys > Mastomys coucha. The sequence continues at coordinate 63,707,954 of NW_022196914.1, read as the reverse complement.
TTATCCCAGTGGAGACTATCAGAACTTAAAAGTGAAGTATTTGCATGGTGTTTTTTAACTCTGTGCTGCCAAACAGGTTTCTGGGTAATTCAGCTGGTTTATACCCATGCCCTGCTTGCACTCCAGCAGCTGGTGCCTGGCCGCATACATGCTGCCCTTGGAGGTACTGTGTAAGAATGCTCTTTGTCCTCTGTGTGGCTGCCCTCTGACTTTTATGCTTTCGATTTTGTCTTTTCCCATAGTAGTTTACGCTTTTTTTTTTTAAAATTTGAATGTTTCTGTCATGGAATTAAAAAGTAGGTAATCAAATTAGTTGTATTATGGGTCTAATCAGAACAAATATGTTGTCACTAAGAACTTAAGGACTTAGCAATGACATCAGTTAGCTGCAATAAACGGACTTGATCATTTCATTTGCACTCTGGAAAAGGTAGTGTGGGTGGTGATCTCTACACAGAGGTCAGGAGTAGTATGTGAAGCCTTACTGCCAGGGCCTTCAGTGAAAAGCATTCTGGAATTTGGTCCAATTTGATCTTGGATATTTTATTTATTGATTTCCCAAGAGTGTAAGACACCTGTATAAAAGGGAGAAGGCCAGGTAGGTTCTTTATGGCAGTGAGCTGTGAGTAAGACAAGGGCATCGATTTAGTGCCTCTTATGTGCTTGGTGATGTGGTAAGGGCTTTGTGTTGATGGTACCCTCCCCAGCAACAAGCCTACAAATAATAGAGATTTGAATGCAAAGCTATTAGTGCCTGTTGTGCATTGTGAACCTAATAACAGAAGTTTTTTTTCCAAATGTGACTTGACAGTAGCAAGATCCATATGTTGTGTAAACGTAATGCTTGGGCCCCTCATATACTCTTCACAATGAGACTATTTAATCTTCGATCAAATCCTGTGAGGAAATTTTTCTTGTTTTTTTCCATGCCTACCCTGTAGGAATTTTCACTTCCCTAGTTTTCAGATGAGGAAACTCAACCAGGAGCATTTAAGTAGTTTATCAAAGGCTATTTGGCTAGCAAGGGCAGATCCAGGTTTGAACATCATGCAGGAAGCCAGATGCCAGACCCTCGGTTCTCACAGGCTGTACTCTGTTGCCTAGATACTCATGAGTCTTTATTGGCTACTTGATTCTGGGTGGTCAATATCAATAATGGCATACTAAACCTTTTCACTTGTAAAATTCTCTTCTTTGGATTATTTTCCTGGATAAATATCCAGGAGAGATTGTGGGCATCGTGGGTTCTAATTGCTTAGAACTTACAGTTTGAAATCCCAGCCCTCTGGTATCTCAGCATGTAACCTTACTTGGAGAGAGTCAGTCGTAGCTGATGTAATTAAGATGAGCTCATGCTGGTGGAGGGCACAACTCCCATCTGATGGGGAAGTGTCAGTGTAAGAAGCAGAAAATCGAACACGCACACAACCCACACAGCTTCCTGACTGCCAGGCAAGTGCTGTGAAGCTGCTTGGTACCTTGTCATGTCAGCTCTCCAATAGATGCCTGGAGAAAGCTCTCATAAGAAGAATCCCAAGTCGAAGAGTCAGGAAGTCAGTGTGACTCGGGGTTAATCAGGAACCGAGAGATGCCAGCTGGCTGATTCTTCCTGTGGTTATACAAGGCTAGGGAGCCTTACCATGTTACACTGCCCTGCAGCTCAAGCTAGGGAGGAGCACTGAGTTCAGATGCTCCTGTGGAGTAGGATGGTTCAGCCACCCAGAGCACTGCAGGGTATGTTTGTTCCCCTCCCGATCGTGGGCTGTAGCCCCCTGCTGCCTGCCAGTGAAGAGCAGACTGGATCATATATCATTAGCCCAGGACAAGAGCCCAAATCAGAATTCTCAGTGTGGCTTCTGCCGAATGTGTTACTTTTGTGCTTCGTAATGTTAAAATCAAACCGAAATAAGGGACTCTACTTGGAACTGAGAAACTGAGAGAGCTTGGTTTGAGAGGTCATGGTGACTTGACATTAAAGCAACCTTCTGGGGGCCAGCCTCAAAGGGTCACTTGCGAGCCGTTCCGTGAACGGAGTGGCTAGACCTGGGAGCAGAGGAGAAGCTAACAGGCTGAAAAGAAAAGGTATATGGTCTCTTGAGTATGTGGGAGAGACAGAGCTGATGTCATGATTCTTAGAGTGTACTGTTTGTGGTTTGAATTCCTCCCGAAGCCCAGTTGTCCTTCCTGTGTTTGGACTTGGAGATGCCTCTGTTTATGGGTTTCTCCCCATGGAGGCTCATGTGGCTTATGTGTGTTATTCTTATCTCCAAATAAATTCAAATGAGATGGAAATGATGTGTGGAACCTCGCCTGAATGATGAGTACAAACAGCTTTTCAAAACTGCGAAAGGCTGTTTCACAACCCCTGTCTCCACAAGCTGCACACCTGTACGACATCCTATTGGACCATTGAGAACTTTATCCACCGGCGTGGCTTTGGTTGCAATGCTACTAGTGTTCAAGAATCCATTCTTATGTTGCCTCCCTCTCTCTCTCTCTCTCTCTCTCTGTGTGTGTGTGTGTGTGTACATATACATACATACATTGGCAAGCTGATTTTCTAAGAAGACTCCATCAGTCCATTCTAGCAAGTTTGACAGTGGCTATTTTATGTCAGCTTACCAGCAACGTGCTAATGCAACTTTTAGAAATGGTTGCAAGTTTCACATGAGGCATGAAGTGCATTTTCTCAATATGTATTTAATTTTTAGTTAGTACAGACAGTCAGTCAGTCCTTTTCATTCCTGTTTGGTAGCCAGTCACTTAAATTAATTTTTCTTTGGAGCCCACTAACCATTTACGTGATAACTGCTTGGTATTTATCTTTCACAATTGTAGGGTTGTCTTTGGACAACTACAGAATCGTTTTCCCCTGATGCTGTAACCTTGTCTGTCCAGAGAGGACGTAGACCTTTTGGCTGTCTCATATGACAAGGTATTTTAAGAATGTATGGTCTCTGTCACCCTAACTGTAGGCTAAATAGGCTGCATATGGGGATAGAAGGGTGGGAAGGAGGATATGTCTAACCTGGGCACTTTGTAAAGTCCTGGCCTTGGGAGCCCCGTGGTGGCTTTGACTATTCCAGTGGACAAGTCCTTGTGGAAGAAGTGCCACTGACTTGAAGAACATTTAAAATGAATCCTCTGCACCCGTTTCTTCTATCCAGTCTTTAGAATCAGACTTTGTGTGTGGATGGATATGGTGCCCATGTGTAAGGCTGAGGTGGGTGTCTGGTAATTCTCACTAACACTATGAAAGCTACTGTGCTTTGGCTGACTAGAGTTGGAGTTTTAATTTTTGTCTTGCACTCTTTGGTTAGACATTCGTAGACAGTGACAGTTGTTAGTGTCCCCACTTGGTGGGAAATCTTTATTTATTTTTTTATTTTTATTTCTGCCATGAGGTATGCCTTATTTTCATCACTTATATAATTTTCTATAATATCCTAGGGCAAACTGGTGAAACTTAGCAGTCCAATTATTTGAGGGGAGGGGGGTCCCCCCTTCAGAGATGGAAGGGCCACTGTTGTTGGCATGGAGTATACCCAGGCTCACAGTGCAGCTTGTAGCTCACGTTCATCTGCAGGTGGCTCTTCCCCCATATCATGAGAAGGTCTTGGAGATGGTGGGGTGCAGTGGGGAGATCCTCTAACCAAGGCTTGTGGGCAACTTCACTTCTCTTTTCCTGCTCAGTGGTCTCTGTGTTCAGTGGGGTGTTCTTGGTTTTCTTCATCTTGGCCTTATGAAAGATGGAGATCCCTCTCAGATCCTATCTGGCTTGTCTGCCTTCTTACTGGCTTTTCCTCCTGGTTAGCGTTCACCAGAGCCTTTCATTCACCTCTGGCTGAGTTTGACAGCTTTGAGGAACTAGGGCGTGGCTCCTTTTTCTTAGGATTTAGGCCCTTTACTGAATTGTTTTCTCAGGGTGGGTCGGCTCATTTTCCAAACAGGTTGCTTGCCTCCTGTTAAATTGTTTTTTTGTAGGTGACTATCATCCAGCTGTTTAGCATCTCAAACTCATGGGATTGCTTCAGCCTCTGGCCATGCACTCTAACACCTGCCATAAGCCCTTTGCTCTTGGTTCTCTTGGATGCTGCTTCCAGGCTGAGAAGCCCGAGCTCTGTGGGGAGGGGAACACCAGAGGAAAGCACCTGTGGGACCCTAACTCACCGGAGGATCATGTTACAGGCCGGCGCCTCTGATGAGCTTGCTCCTGGGAACCTGGGCTGGCTCATTGCTGAGTGAAGTCTATTCTATAGTTACTTGCTTTTTGTTGCTTATGAGCCTTGTTTTCTATGTAGTGTATCTTGTTTTGTCCTCACGCTACCTTCAGTCACGGTTAAAAGCCTTGTTTGTGACCTGTTGAGTGTGGGACCTCAAGCCAGGTGATTGCCTTTTTGTTATTGTTCTTTGATTTTTTTTTTTTATAATTAAATCCAATCTTGGTTCCGTGGTTATTTAAATTTTTAAAAATTCAAGTACCTTTTCTCTCTCCCTGATTTCGTTACTCATAGCAGGGGTAGGGAGAGGGAGGCTCACATCTTTGTTTTCTGTTCTTTGTGACACCCTCGGGAAAGATGGTCCCCATAGGCACCCAGCGCCTCTATGAGAAACCATGGTGGGATTAGGGGAGGAGCGAGTGTACGACCCAAGTATGTTATATGCGTACATGAACAAGCCACAGGGAAATCCATTAGTTTGTACAATTAATACATGTTAACAAACGTGAGTTAAGAAAAAAAAAAAAAACCATGAAGCCTTAAGTGTTTCTCCACAGGCCCAACTTGATTCAGAATACAGAAGGAAGGCGGGGTTTCATGTCGCATCAGGCATAGTCTTCAACCCAGATCTGTAAGCCAGTAAAGGGACGGTGGGATTGGCTGCCCACAGCACACAGGTTGTGACCCTCTTTTGTCAGGTAGTTAGTGGAGTGCACGCAGTCAAGTGGAGTCCGGAAGAGAAAGTTAAAGTGCTTCTGATGAGGTGAGGAGCTGAGGGGCCATCGGGAAGCATTGTTTGCCCTTAGACTCTCACCTGTCTTTCCCCTTGTCCTCCAATGTTCTGAACATGGAAATGACATCTTTTCTAACATCATGAAATATGTTATTAATATTCCAGGCAACTAGAACCTAAACATAAAATACGCCCCTGGCCGAGAGGTAGCCCTGCTGTGAGCATGTCAGCTGCCTACTTTATGTACACACATGTACTTTATATATAAAGCCAAGTTATGATTCATGAAAGGCATATATGATTTTGCAATCTAGGTTTTTTTTCTTGCTTCCTATATAAGTGTTTTTCAATATGAGAGAAAACTGGACTTTTAAAAAGTGATTTCACGATATATCAAAGTTTCATTTCTTATTAGACGTAAGATTATTTCTGTTCACTGTTTTAGGCTGCTGTTGTAAAGCACACTTTGATTATACTTTCAAATCAGCCTTTGCATACTCGTTTGAGCTTCCTCCTGGGGAAAATTCCCAGAAGGCCAGTTGGTGGGACAAAGAATGAATACCTTTGTAAGATGCTGGATCTGTATTTCCATCTTGTCCTCTAGAAAAGTAGTGTCCTGGATATTATTATTATTTTCATACTAACCTGTTAACCTAAGAAGTATTTTTTAAAAAATGGACTGTCCATATGAAATAAGCTTAGGTGGCAGAGTATTTAACAATTTAATTATTATTAGAAGTGAAATATCTATTATTTCCATTTGGTGACTAAAGTAGAAAAGTCACCCTGTGCTTACAGGGAGTTTAAGTTCATCCTTCTCTAACTTCATGTCCTGATGGGTATTTGTACCTTCTTCTGTAGGGCCATCTGTCCGTCTGGTAAGAGCTCCAGATGATTTTAGACTATTGGTCCCTTCCAGGCAGTGGTAGCAACATACTGTGGAAGAAAGTTTCTCTTTTATTGTAGGTTTTTTTTTTCTTAAAAGTTTTGATGGTTTGTTTCTGTATCACAAACACTGTTAGAAGTCTTCCAGGACTCCCTGCTATTAGCTTTGGTACGAGCTCTAGCTCAGGGGCAACCCAGCTTCATCAGGGGAGCTGTCATCTCCTCTGGCAGGGAGGGGCACTGCTGTTCCCACGAAGGAGCTGTGGGGTTTCTTCATTTCAGTGCAGGCAGAGCAAGGTATCTGGCTGGGAGAGAGCAGAAGGCCCATATTAAAACCGCCCCAGTGTAGGGGAATGCCAGGGCCAGGAAGCAGGAGAGGGTGGGGTGGTGAGCAGGGGGAGGGGGGAGAGTACAGGGGTTTGTTCTTGTTGTTTCTTGGTTTTTGGTTTTTTGGGGTTTTTTTTTTGGAGGGGAAACTGGGAAAGGAGATATTGTATGACATGTAAATAAAGAAAGTATCTTTTTAAAAAAATGAACCAGAAACATCTATTGCAGAAGTATCTAGTATTCTATGCCACCGCTCAGT
>NW_022196914.1:63655093-63700160 GCF_008632895.1 Mastomys coucha | reverse complement strand
CAGAAATCCGCCTGCCTCTGCCTCCCAAGTGCTGGGATTAAAGGTGTGCGCCACCACCGCCCAGCAGAAACCAATCAAATTGAAAACCAGTTTTCATCCAAGTGCTGAAAATTTGCTAGAACTTTAAAAATCTAATACCTCTCCTTTTCAAATTCTTTCAAAAAAATCTAACAAAGAGGGAATACTTTGAAACTCAGTTTGTGAAGTGTAGTTATCAAAATATTAAAAAAAAAATCTGTGTCTAGAGAAGGATTTGCTTTTTTATTAAAGCACTGCCTGACAAGATCTGCAGCAGCTCTAGCAATTACTGTCATTTCTGAGTTGTCATCAGGAGAAATGATAGTCTAAGATTTCCAAACTCTAATGTGATGTGGAAATGTCAGGCTTGTGTGCATCCAGTAGCCTACGTCAGGCCTATGTGCACTTCTAGCCTACGTCAGGCTTATGTGCACTTGTAGCCTACATCAGGCTTATGTGCACTTGTAGCCTACATCAGGCTTATGTGCACTTGTAGCCTACGTCAGGCCTATGTGCACTTCTAACCTACGTCAGGCCTATGTGCACTTCTAACCTACGTCAGGCTTATGTGCACTTGTAGCCTACGTCAGGCTTATGTGCACTTCTAGCCTACGTCAGGCTTATGTGCACTTCTAACCTACGTCAGGCTTATGTGCACTTCTAACCTACGTCAGGCTTATGTGCACTTGTAGCCTACGTCAGGCTTATGTGCACTTCTAACCTACGTCAGGCTTATGTGCAATTGTAGCCTACGTCAGGCTTATGTGCACTTCTAACCTACGTCAGGCTTGTGTGCACTTGTAGCCTACGTCAGGCTTATGTGCACTTCTAACCTACGTCAGGCTTATGTGCACTTGTAACCTACGTCAGGCTTGTGTGCACTTGTAGCCTACGTCAGGCTTATGTGCACTTGTAGCCTACGTCAGGCTTATGTGCACTTCTAACCTATGTCAGGCTTATGTGCATCCAGTAGCCTACGTCAGGCTTGTGTGCACTTGTAGCCTATGTCAGGCTTATGTGCATCCAGTAGCCTACGTCAGGCTTATGTGCATCCAGTAGCCTACCCTCATGAGTTGAGATGCTGGAAGTGTGGCTGAAGAAGACAAAGGTGTCATCATTGCTGTTCCAGGTCACGACCCCTGAGTTCTCTCTTGCTGTTGCTTGGTCTTCCAACTTGGTCTGCTAACTCATTCCTTTCGATTGATAAATGGAATGGTCTATCATGTGGCCTTCATTTTAGGGACTGCATATTAAAATCAGGACTTGGGATGGATGTTTCTTTTTCCTAGAAGAAATAGAAAGACTCAGTTTCCATACAAGTCAGAAAAAGAGTGCTGATGAATCCATATACATACATACATACGTACATACATACATACATACATACATACTACATATATCCACATAAAAGGATGCCGAATCATGTAAAGCTGTGTCTGTGTCTATGTCTGTGTGTGTGTGTATGTGTGTGCGTGCACGCACACACATGTGCTCATGTGGGTATAGTGATTGTTTTGTGAGATTTGTTACTAGTGAGAAAGATACTATGTTTATTTTCTAACCAATGCAAGACTGAACAGGACCCTTCCAGTAAAATAAGTTACTATAGTAGATGGGTCATAACTACATGGAAGTCAGAATAGTAGAGGTGAATTTTAAACATGTGTTTGCTTACTTGGCCACTATAAATGCCTGGGAACAGCCATCCAGTTTCAATGAGCATTTCTGTAGCCAGATTGTCTCTAATTACTACTTCCCTCTAAGAGAGCAAGGGGTGCTGAGAAGCATAGCAGCCTCCAGATCTGGGATAGAAAATGAAAATCATGAGTGAGAAACTGTTTATTACTCTAGAAAGCAATGAGGCTATCCCTGGCTACCAGGGGGCTGTCAGAAGGATTCAGGAGTCTTTCACTCATATGCAGGTATGAGAATTGATAAAAAATAACCCCACTGAACTGAAGTACATCAAACATGTTCAAATTTGTGACTTCATAATGATATAAAATCACTATCAGTCAGCCTTTGAAAGATGGGAAATTAACTTGTTACGTTGAAAGTGATAAATAAGGGGAAAGTGGAATCATTTATCCCGCCTCTCTAATTGTGTTTGCAACTCAATATAATGATATAATTGACCAGAAGTTTCTATTTGCAGGACTATTTAGCTAACAAATGAAGAACTGATAGAATATTTCAGTTTTGTAAATTCTAATGAAAGAATGAGTCATTAATTGCCTCTAACACCACACACAGACAACATATAGACACAACATACAACAACAACTAAGATGTATTATCTTTGATTTCTTTTATATTGAGTATGTGTGCATACACCACACACACACACATACACACACACACACACACACACACACAAACACACAACACAGCACTGTGTAGGTGTCAGAGGCTAACTTGCTGGAGTCAGTTCTCTTCTTCTGCCATGTAGGTTCTGGAAATCAAACTCAAGCTGTCAGGTTTGGTAGCAAATGACCTTACCCACTGAGCAATCCTGCCTTCACCCACTGAGTCATCCTATTGCCCTGGTTTATTCTGTTTTACCAATTAAAATGAACGACACGTTCAGATCTTCTCAAGATCTAACTGCCATGTGGCCACGGAGGTGCTGTGTGCAAAATCTGAACCAAGGATAAATAAATAAATTACAGGGAATAAGAACATGGAAAAGTAACCACAGATTTTTAACAAGCAAACACAAACAAAACAAAGCAAAAACTTAGAAATGCCCCAATCAGTTGTAGTATGTACACACTATTTTTGTCTTGGTCCAAGCAAACCAAAACTATTTTGAAGCAATTGGGAAAAATAAATGGTTGCATACTTGTGGAGGGATTACTGTTTGAATTTTAGATTTGATGACCATATTGCAGTTATGCTTTAAAAGAGTTGTCATCGCGGAGAGACATATCCTGAAATTTATTGGTGTAGTGAAACGATGTCTCAGAAAGGTGGGCAAGCGGGTGGGAGCAAGAATGGCCACAAAGCTTGAACAGGGTGCGGCTCACTGCGTCTCTGCTTTGTCTAGACAAGACATTTTTTCACATCTTCTAGAAATATTCCTGTTCTTTTCCACTGAGGATTATTAGATACAATTATGTTGCCACCCATACTTATACATCTGAAGATTTCTTGATTCTGGGAACATTCAAACAATATCAGTCACTTGGCACCACCAGATTTTGGTTCTGACTTGGGCTATGCTACGTATGCCATCTGGTGTTGCTCTTTTGGGGGTTGAGAGTGGACACAGCCTTAATCATGCTTTATGAAGTGGTGGGCTATGGCTGCTGCCTTGCGATTATCAGGTAGCCAGAGTGCTGGGAAGATGAGGCACCAGGCTCTTATTCCATGTTGAACTCACACCTTTGCTACAAAAACCATTCAGGGTGAATGTCAGAATGTAGACCATTTGATTTTTCTTTGAGTGGACTGTATGCTTGTTTAAATAAATGGATGGCTGACATCTACTCAGATCTGAATCCCAGGACAGAAATGAGGATGATGATGATTATGATGATGATGATGACGATAATGATGATGATAATAATAATAATAATAATAATAATAATAATAATAATAATAATTCTTTGTTGTCTTCCTCCTCCTTCCTTTTTGGTTGAGTTAGTTATCTAGCATTATAGAATTAAGTATTAAAAATTCATGCAGAGACTTAGAAGACACTCCATTAATCTGTTTCTGTTGTCAGGGAAGCACATTTCTTAGAAGGGTCTCATAAGAGTCCTGGCTGTGAGAAGCCTGTGCGGAGCTTCCATTCTTATTGAGGAATCATCTCTTGAAGCTGTTAGCACTGTGATCTTTAGCATTACGACCGACGCCCACACAGATCTATGCTTCCAGTATCCTAGACACATGTGGGAAGCTCAAGGAAGCAGGAGGAACTAATGGAATGAGAATGTAAAACAAACCAATCATAGGTCAGTGGGGAAGGACACTTGCTGCCAAGCCTGACCATTTGATTGTGTTCCCTACAACTGACACATGGGAGAGCCTACTGCTGCAAGCTTTCCTCTGACCCCCCCCCACCCCCGCCACATATGCACCATGATATACACACACATGCACACACACACACATACAGACATGCACAGACACATAAACAAATGTACAACAGACAGAACACAGTGGATACTTGAGGGATTTGGAAAGAGATGGTCAGCAGTAACTCAGGTTTCGTGATGGCGAGTTATCATTTTTCTGCATCCAGTCACCTTACACCAGGTCTCTGGCCACACTTGTAAATCTCCTTTTGGCTTCAGCTGCCTTTTCTATGCCAGGTTTTTCCTGTTGACATCTTTTTCTCTTGTTAGTCAAAATCATGCTTTTCTTGAGCAACATAATTCCTGTTGAGTTCAATCTACCTCCAAATATTAGATTGTACTCTTTTTGCTCAAGCCTAGATTAAGTTCAAATACAAATGGGAAATCCATTTGCTCTCTTACTGTTGTTGATGGTACTGATTTTGAGGGATTTATTGGAAAGAGGATCCTGACATGATTTTTATCACTTTCAAGTGACCCAAAAAGCTTTCAGAGGAAAACATGAGAAAATGAGTTTTGATTGAAACTGGTAGGGGTGACTATAGGCTCCATGAGTTACCAAGTCCTGTAATCCTGAGTCCCCAGTTTAATTAATGTACATTTCCAAGTTGATATTTTCAAACCATGTCTTTGGATTGTTGACTATCTACAGCATTTTAATAGTAGAGGAGAAATTCAGTTTGACTGAGTTTTTCTTCTTTTTCATATTGAATGGAAATTTTAGATTCTCTTAGGTAGATGTATGAATAATACCAGTAGCCTGCCAAATCGTAAATTCTTGGAATCTAGCAAACAGCTTTATGTAAAACAGATTACTGATCAGACTTTTATTTCTCCAGAGGTTGGATTTGAGGAATATCTAGCACATTCCTGGCTTTGGGTCTAGTTTACAACAAACAGTGCAAAGCATAAAAGTATTTATTCAAAGTCTCACTGTGTGAAGCAGAGTCTACACTCAGGGCAGCAAGCTCTCCATTCCCACCCTCCCACTAGAGTACCTTTGTTAATTCACATTACTGAGAGAGAAATCCCATTGGTTCAGTCCAGCTTATATGGAAGTCTAGAAGAGAAGCAACCACGACTGTATGAATTCCACCCCATTCAGGGGGAGATATTCATTTGCACTGGCTAGTTTTATGTTAACTTGTTGAGCATTAAAACAAAACAAAACAGAACAAAACTAGTAATTGATGAGGGAGGGCCCAGTCCTTTGTGGGTGGAGCCACCCTTGGGTGGTGGTCCTGAGGTCTATGAGAAAGCAGGCTGAACAAGCCATGTGAAACAAGCAGTAAGCAGCATCCCTCCATGGACCCTGCATCAGCTCCTGTCCTCAGGTTCCTGCCCTGTTTGAGTTCCTGTTTTGACTTCCTGTGATGATGAACGGTGATGGTGAAGTGTGAGCCAAATAAACCCCTTCTCTCCAAGTTGCTTTGATCATAGCGTTTTGTCACAGCAATAGTAACTCTAACTAGGACATCGTTCTTTTACGTTGACTTCCAAGAGCTACAGGTAGGAATAGTCAGGTCCAAAGGAGCTGGTGTCTATACTGACACTTGGTTTCCAGACAGTGCTCTGGAAGAGACAAGCACAGGCACCTTTCTAGTGGATAGCATTCTTTGTTTCAGACAGCTGTGTAACCAGTAATAGCTTTTGCCAGGTGTGGTGGTGTACACCTGTAATCCTAGCAGATGGGGAGCTGGAACAGGATTGTACTGAGCTCAAGGCCAGCTAGGGCTACACAAGGAGATGCTGTTTCAAAAACAAAACAAAACAACAGCAACAAACAAAACTGAGAAAGTAAAGGTCTTTCAAAACAGGAACTGCTTATTTTTTAAAAATCAAGTTGGACATGACGTTTAGGTTGTTTCTTAGTTGTGTGAAGCGTGTTTGAGCAGCATCGCGTCCTTGCTGGGACTGTAGTGGGCATGGCAGTCTTTTAATTTTGGGAGGAAGCTGGGAGTGGCAGTGTATGGCATTAGACTTGAACACGGTCATAGAAACCTTCCAGTACAGAATAGAGGTGAGGTTGTCGAAAGCTTCAGGGAGCAGGTGGTATCTGCCTCCGTAGAGCCACAGAGAAAATGTTGGGCATGTGTCTGTTCTGGGTGTCCAGGATGGGAAGGGGATACTAAAGATTTTAACAGGTATCCCAGTGCATGTGTGAGTGGGGAGGGAGGTGACCCACTACCACCCAAGCTCTGTTACCTTACATCAGATGAATCTAAGAAGCTAAGGCTCAGAGCAATGGAGACCTGCACTTAGAGCCATTTTCCAGAAGCATTGTGGAAAGCTGTGTTAGGATCTGAGGAATAAACTCTATTTTCTGTTTCTGGATAGTTTTTTTTTTTGTTTGTTTGTTTATTCTTTTTTTGTATCTGCACTGATTTTATAGATAGCTAGGTAGAGTTTTTTTTTTTTTTAATTAGATTGAAGGGGATAGAGAATTTTATTCTAGTTAGTTTGTCAAAACGATGAGGAAGGTGGTGGCCCAGTTGACTAGTGTAAATAAGAAATCAGCTGACAGCAGGTGATGGCATACTGATGATTCAGCTACAGAATATTTATTTTCCATTTTATTTTAAGCACATGCTACTGACCAGTCCCACTGAGCAGAACAAGGTTGGAGAAGCTGTTTATCACTGTGGTTAACAAAGCAGCTGTCTACACATAGAGAAACTTTTGAGTGCATATATGTGCACACATGTGGTGTCTTTGTGTGCTACTTATGCAGGTGCATGGATGCATGTGAATATCAGGGTTGAATGTCATGTGTCTTCCAGTCTCTCTACCTTACTTTTTGAGGCCGAGAAACTAACGGTCTTCTATCAAAACAGGAACATCGTTCCTTTACATTGCTTACATACAAGGCTTACAAACACTGCCCTGCACTAGACTGCACACATGGCTCCTGGCGATTCAAACTCCAGTGCTTATGTTTGTGTGGCAGGTACTTTACCAACTGAGCCATTCCCCCAGCCCTGAGAAAAACTTTGTAACACATTTTTATCCAACCAGAATAATGTTTGACAAGGTAGTCCCAGTATCCTCGCTGGCTAACCCCCGTAAAGGCAAGAAGTGTCATGAGGGTTGCTTGAGGAAGTTCTTCATTAATAGTATTACACAGCTGGGGACCCTGAACACTACCAATTAGCCAGGCAAGACAGGATCCTGGGTGTCTTATCAATGGCTATAATATTGAGGAAAGCATCTCTCCTTCCTCCATCAAGCATTAATTTCAAACAAATTCTCAGAGAAGGGTGGGACCCTGTGAACACCTCCTCCCCCCGTGACAGGATTATGTGTGTGTCTGTTGTGCAGATAATCACAGGTGCTGTGTGTTGGTGCACAGAGGCAAGTCTGCTGTCAGGGTAGCCGGCAGCTTTCTGGTCAGATGGAAGATGCTCTTCACAGAGGGAACTTCTGTCTGATACTGTGTAAACCCATCAAACACTCGTGGCTGGGGAAAGCTATTGATACTGTCTTGCTAACTGGACATGATGTGCCTGTCAGATTGCCTTATGGGTTACTGTTCATGTTCACAGGTACGCACTGCTGTCTGCTTTAGTCATAGAAGCTTCTATTTTTAAAGTGGGCAGAGGATCGTAGATGGTTAAAGGGATGAGGATATGCTGGCTTATTGCTGAGCTGTGAAAGGGAACGCCCATATCACCCTCTTCCAAGGCTCGGGGAGGTTTTTTAGAAGGAGTGGGAAGGATGCAGGTGGTAGAGCAAGTGGGAGAGAGGTGTGTGGAATGCTGGCTTCTGGGCATGACGACAGTGTTTCAGTCTTGAACTCACAGTGCTTGTGATTATATATAATCCCATCACAGAGCAGTGTGTTTGTGTGTGTGTGTGTGTGTGTGTGTGTGTGTGTGTCTGTGGGTGGGTGGGTGCTCATGAGGCTCCACCCCTCCCTGAGAATTTATTTGAAATTCATGCTTGATGGGGAGAGAGGCATTTTCTTCAGTGCTGTAGCCACAGACCAGGAGGTCAGTGCTACTGTAAACAACCCCTTACACATGATTCTATAAACAGTTGTGATTAAACTGGCTTGCTTATTAAAACTAAAAAGACATGAAGGGAGATTAGTGGGGGAAAGAAGAAGAGAAACTGTGCATGTGGAGATGGGGGTAAGAATAGGGAATGGGAAGGTGAGTGTGGACAAAATGTCACAAGCATACATGGACACATCCTAATGAAGCCCAAACCCAATATGCATAATAACAAATGCATTTTTTTTTTTTTTAAGATTTATTTATTTATTATATGTAAGTACACTGTAGCTGTCTTCAAATGCACCAGAAGAGGGCATCAGATCTCATTACGGGTGGTTGTGAGCCACCATGTGGTTGCTGGGATTTGAACTCATGACCTTCCGAAGAGCAGTCAGTGCTCTTCCCCGCTGAGCCATCTCTCCAGCCCGCATTTTTTTTTTTTTATTTATCAAGCTGTATGGTCTTATAGGAAGCCACTTTGGACTCTTAGGCTCTCTTGCACCATTAAGAACTGGACTTCAAATCTTGACTTTTCCAGTGTTAAAGCTTTGGCTGGGGCTCCCTGGCACTTGGCCCACACGCTTGATGATCTGAGTTTGGCTCCTCAGACCTCATAGAAAAGCCTGGTGAAGTGTGTAATGTCTTCAGCTCAAGTGTCTCCCTACAGGGTGATGGAAGGAAAGACAAGAAAAATCCAGAAGCCAGAGCTAGCCCAGAGCTAGCCCAGAGCTAGCCCAGAGCTAGCCCAGAGCTAGCCCAGAGCTAGCAGTCCTGACTGCTATGGTGACAAAAGGGCTTGTCTCCAGCAAGGCAGTGAGGCAAGGACTGATAACCTGAAGGTCCTACTAAAATGATCTCCATACACGCACTGTGGTGTGGCATGTATGTGCTTCTGCTTGTGTACACTAAGAAGGACTCCACACACTTGACTACATTTGTTTTCTCTGAATTCTAGTCCCTTTCACCTTCTTCCTCTTACTTCTTCCCCCTTTCACAAACTGTTCCTGTCAGATCCATCCCCCCTCTGCGACCCCCCATTGAAAAGCATTTCAGAACAAAACATTTTTTGTTAGTTACCTAAGATTTAGGTAACTGTGTCTTCTATCCTATGTTACTTATGTCCTGACTTTGCTATAACAGGTTGAACTGTTCCCGAATTGTAATGGAGAGCAGAGGAAATGGCAGAGGGATCAGATGACAGCAGAGACAATTGTCCCAGGTTAAGTTTCACCTTCTCCTCAGGCTTGCTTCACTGCCAGTCTGTGCTGGCTTGATATATAAACCTCTCTCCTTGCCATTCGGTCAGCTACGTGCAACAGAGAACTTTCCAATCATTCATTGCAATTAAAGGTCACGCCTTTCAAATATTTTGTGCTAAATAACTTTAATTGGGCTTTAGAGAAAGGATGCTGCCGGTTACAGGCAGCCACCAGAAACTGAATGGTGACAGCAACGTGGATCTCAAATGCCAGTTATAGACTCTGATTTGAATGCTTCTTGCGGAAGCCTTGCACTCCTTAAAGTGCTAAAAATGATTTTCAATTGCTAGCTTTAAAAAGGGACATTCTGTCACTTCTTGTCATTCTATCTTATGTGAGAATAACGAAAACATGGTGTAAGGTATAAATCTAATGTAATTTTTCCAGGAAGCTAGTGGTATTATGGAGGGCAGGAATAGAACACTTGGTAACTTATTATCTGTGTTCTTAGGGGTGGCATTAATTTCTCAGCATCTTAAGACTAAGACTTAAAGACTTAGAAGATCCGTGTGCCCTTGATTTTCCATTTAGCTCCAGTTTGTGCTTCGCTTATTCTTGAGCTCCATGGATGATGTCAGATGTGTCACAAGTACTTTATGAAACCGTTTATCACAATTATAAGAGTAGATCCAGTAAGTTACGATGTTAGAGCCCTAAGTGGCTGCTCTAGTGGCAAAGGCCTGGCCAGAGAACACACCACGTTTCCTACTGACGTCTAGGCTTGCAGACTATACTCTGTGAAGGTTTATTGTCACTATGATCTAGATCCCAGTAGACTTTTAAAAATATTATTTTAATATTTTTATGTATATGGATGTTTTGTTTGCATACATGTCTGTGTACTATTTGTGTGCCTGGAACCCGGGGAAGCCAGAAGAGGGTGTCTGATTCCCTGTACCTGGAGTTATAGATGGCTGTGAGCTGCTATATGGCTGCTGGGAATCAAACTCAGATCTTTTGGAAGAACAACCAGTGCTCTTGACTGATGAGCCACTTCTGAAGCCCCTTGCATGACTTTTAAAATGACTTTACACTAAGCTATATGGCTGCTTCATCTTCAGGTCATTCCTGTTGGTTTCCAACTGAAGATCTGCTCTCTACTTCTAAATAGAATGTGTTGCAGATGGGTTTTCCTGGTGTACTTCACTGCAGCAGTTACGGGATTGGGAAGGTCCCTACCTCAGAAACAAGCTCCTGTGTGTGATCTTTACCTCCTGAATCCTGAGCCAAGTGAACTGCCATTTCATAACCGGGTCCCCATCTTCTTTGGAGAAACTTGGCAAGCTTTTCAACAGCTTGGCTCCAGGATCATCAGTTGGAACATCATGTAAATGTTTTGTACTAACCCAGCAACTATTCAGATGTGTAAAGAAGTGCTTCATTGGAAGAGCCCTTTCCAGGGAAAGTTACTTCAGCCTCTGAGACCCCCCTCCGTCCTGCTCCCCTGTGGCTGCCCCAGGTCCTTAAGCAGAGCATCTAAGCACGTCTTCTTTGTAGTTTTAAAATATCCAGGAAGCTGTTTTTAGCAAGTGACATTGGTATTGAATAAAATCAGAGCAAAGGTTTGCTAGATGTAGAAGGGGGAAGTTACCTTATGATGTTTTATATGGCAAAACAAAGAATTACCTAGAACGAATTTATTTCCATGACTGATGGATTGCATCTAACTGTGGTCCAAGTGGAACCTAAGACGATCTTTAGAACCAAAGTTTCTTTGACATAGGAGTGATGTGCATGCAGCCTGGGAAGAAACAGCTTGATTATATTGTGGCTGGCTCCTCCCTCTCCCTCCCCCACGCCCTCCCCCCACCCAACTGCTTAGTGAGAGTCTACTGGCTCATTGTGTTGCGTGGCTTCACCTTTGCTGTGTTCTGTATATAGGGCAAAATATGGCTTTTCTAGCTGAACTGTAGAAATGGGCACATCATGGAATTAGATGTAGCCCTAGTTGCCTGTACCTTAATTATGTCTGATGAGTAATTTATATTATTGATATTCTTCAGCCTCAGGGAAGTGACTTCATTTGCATGGTTAAAGTGGTGTGTGTGTGTGTGTGTGTGTGTGTGTTGTCTTCAGGATTTCTAGGTTCTGTGGCAATGCAGTAAACTGTGGACACAACATGAACAAGAACCTTAGTTCTGAAATTCCCTTTTGCTGTAGTCATTTTGGGGAGGCTTCACTCGGTTATTTTTACTGGAGTTATGTGTGCTATGATTAGAACGAGAAGACTTAGGAGAGTTTAACTTGGCAGGGAAGAGAGGCGACTGAGCAGAAAAATGTTTGCTGGAAAAAGAATCAAATATTCAGGATACTCAAGATGGATATCCAGTAGAAGCATGGAAATAAAGTGGGGCACTGAGTTATGTCACTTCCACAGTTTGTATTTTGGGTCTCGTATCGAAAATGCCTTAGGTGTATATTTAATGGTAACAGAGAGAAAAGACAGTAATGGCTTGATAATTTAACTTACTTTTCTCTTTGTTAAATTAAACTCTTCTGTCTTGTCAGTGGCATCTCTATTGAGTTTTTACCCGTGTCTCCTAAGAAAATGGCCTTATTAATTTTAATATTTCATTGCAGGCTAACAATCTCAGAAGAATAGATTCGTGCCTGATTGAACTGGATCCTGAGATGTTTCTAAATGAAAGCCTTGTCAAATATTCTATTTCCCTTCCGTGTTTCAATATTTGAATTGTCATCTAACAGAATGGCTTTCCTGGGCTTGGTTTGCCCATGTGGCTAAAATGAAGTTGGTTTTTTTTTTATCTTTTTATATTTTTTTTACATTATTTGCCGAGTAGTCATACTTGCTAAATTAATTCTTGAAGCAATACTCTTACTGTAAGACTCACTGTTTTGTGGTGACTGCTATCCAATGTGAATTGAAGCTGTATTAAATAAGAAAGCTTAAATTTAAGAGAACGTTTCATGTTGCATTTTTTTTAATTTAAAATTGCTCATTTTAACTTGGTGGTTTAGGCAATATACTTAGAGCATAAGTAATAGGTTTGCACTTTAGAACTTAAAAAGACCTACCAAAAAATATATTTTCCATGTCTGCCTTCTCCTCATGACTGAAGCACAGGGCTCTCTGAGTTTTATGATGTAGTGTTTCCTGCAAGCCATGGGCAAATGCTGGATTCTTTAGTGTGGAGTTCTTGCTGCTTATAAACAATGTTAATGCATAGATGGTCCTATGAAGTCCTGCTCAAATTTAAACTATCGAGTCCTGTTCTAAGGATGTGTGTAGGGGTATGTAGCAGGCAGCTGGATAAAGTTTCAGGAATGATGAACAAGAGCGGCCATCCATGCCTGAATATGTGCTTGTCTCTGGGGTAATGTTGATGAATGGGAGCTCTTCCAAGTCTGGTAGTGGTTGAAGACCATCTGTAAGGCATTTGCTCCTAATTCCAAATCACTTGTCAGATCTTGCCTATATTCCTTGTAGAATCTCTACCTCTTTCTACTCGTATTCGACTTTTATTGTCTCTGACTGCACTGCTAGCATATTCTCAGCACGGAGATCACTTCCACCTTCAGGAACGCAAGCACGAGCTTCCATGCTCACCTGTCTTTATTCTTTTACCCACCTGGGCTCCCTGGCTTGTATCGCCTTCACACGCACCCTTTCTACTTTCTCAGCTTGTGATCTGTTCTTGCAGCCCGTCCTGCTTCAGCATTCCAAGTACTGGGACTACAGGCATACATCACAGTGCTCAGCTTGTGCTGCTCTCTGAATCTACAGGGCCTGGCGTTGAGTGTAACATCTGGTGGTGCTGAATCAATCCTTTCTGAATTCCTGTCACAGGACACCTTTAAAAAATATCCCAGTTATATCCTTTCTGCTGTACTTCTGTCCACTTACCTGTTTATAATATTTTTTTTAGAATATACAGTGTAGAAAAATTTAATTAATCAATTCCAGTGATGGGTTTTTGCTGCCTGCCCCAAAGGTTTATGTTCCTAGATGAAAGACACATACATAGCCTTTATATTTTGATATGCCTTAAACAGTGTAGTACCTGGGCTACTTCCTAACCTCTATGTGGTTGATCCACCTCCTACCAATAATCCTGAGTTACTACTTATTAAATTCTATACTCTACCCAGAGGACTGCCCAACTGGGCTGGACTCTTCCAGCTCCTTCACAGCTATGCCTCTCCTCCTTCACCCAGCAAGGTGGATCTCTTTCTTCCTCCTCCCTCTCTCTCCCAATCTCTCTCCTGGAATCCTAAAAGTCCTGCTTCTGTCTGTCCTGCTCAGCCATTGGTTGCTGGCATCTTAATTTACCAATCAGAACAAACTTGGGGCGGGTCTCGATTAGCATTAGTAATACAAGAGCCACAATATAACTGGGTCTAGGATGTAGCTCACTGGTGTAGCTTGGGTAGTATGCACATGGCCCCAGCCTGATAAGCAAAAGAGTACTCACATATAAATCATGCTCTTTGTCTCTTACTGGTCTCTCAACAGTGGGCTGGCAGGTTCTCACCTTTAGGGCCTGTGCCAGATGTCTTTCTGTTTTCTTCTTTAAATGTGGTGCCTTTGCCTCTTCTGAGAGCCAAAATGGCTAAGTCCAGTTTGTCAAGCCTTTCAAATGTTGCCATGACTATTTTTGTTGTTGCTGCTGCTACTGCTAGGTTTTTTGTTTGTCTGGGTTTTTGTTTTGTTTTTAAGTCCTGAGGATGGAGTTCAGGATCATGTGCCTGCTAGCCAAGTGAGCTAGCCACTATGTCCACCATATCTAAGCAAGACATTCTTATACTTGAAGCTTTGCTGGCTGAGCCAGACATGGGTTGCATGGTGGCACTGCTTCAAGCTTTGGCCCATCTCGACTTTTATCACCATGTGTTAGGTCTGCACCATATGTGGTCCTTCTGGGGTCCCCCAGAAGCATTTTTTTTGTGACAATGAGTCCAGTTGATTCTGTGGACAGCTTTATTTGTAGTATATGCTTCATTCTGTGGTATAAAGTGCTTCCTTTGGGGTGACTTCTAGCTAATTTACGCGACATCAGCAGGAAGAGTTGACAGTCAGTGGTTTGTACATGTTACTGTATAAATGAATAGGCTATCTCAGTAGCATAAGTAGCAGTAAAATGTTGTAAATAAATTAGAAATTTATATATTTTGAGCACCTTTTTATATTTAATTAGACACTTACATAACTTAAGTCTTGTTTATTGAAATGTTTAACTGTTGCCTTATAAATTCCTGAAATTTTAACAGTAAGTCTTTATGAGCTGGGACAAGCTGGCTTTAGTATGGCACTGAGTTAACTCAAATACACATCGGGCAAAAAATGCCAGGGCTCAGAACCTCAGAACTGGAACATGGTCGTGTCTGTTCACATCCTTCTGGTCAAAGCGATTCTCGGAGCAGAGCTTAAATGAACAAGTGAACAATCCTGCTCAGCCAGCAGAGGGAGGAGCTTCAGAGTCATGTGGGAAAGGGTGTGTCCGTGTGGAGGAGTAGAGCATGAGCATCTTAGCATGTGTGAATGCACACGCTAAGTTACGTATTAGGCTGCTGTCTGAGTTACATTTGAAATACAGCTTATGAGGAAGCCTATGTCTATACACGTTAGTGGATTTGATTAAGGCAAACTTCTCTTAAAAATCTGTAACTGTGGCGTCTATTGAGCCTTCATAGGGCCAAGAAGCATGGGGAGGGGGGTGCATAGTGGGTTTCCGGGAGGGGAGAAACTGGGAAAGGGGATAATATTTGAAATGTAAATAAAGAAAATATCGAATAAAAAAAGAAAAAAATCTGTAGCTGTTATTTTGGAAGGCTAGAGGGATAATACAGGGTGTGGATTTTGACCTTGTATATGTGTGGCAAATGCTTCCTAGAGAATTGCTTTTTACCATCCATTTTTCTGCTTATCGTTATTATTTTTGAACTCCTTTGTCTGCTACTCCTCAGCCTTTTCCTTCCATTATGCTTTAAACCTGTATTGTCTGCATATCATTGATTCTTTCATAAAATTTGTCAAAATTCCCTCCATTTTGGATGGTTAGTGACTAGCTTCTGATTATGATTCTTACTACCGCTAAGTTGATTTTAGGTATGTTGGGTGTCAGTGCTCTAAGACACACATTGTTGCCATTTTCTGGAAGAGAGTAGTTCTGGTGAGTAGATTACACTCCAGTCAAAGGCCCCCATCCAAGACCATATGAGCTGCACAAACTGGCCTTGATGTGGAGCAGAGAACAAGGACACAATTGTATAGGTAGGGAAGGGGGAATTACTCTGGGAAGATTTGGAGAGGGGCAGGTAAATATGATCAAAACACCTATGAAAGTCTTAAAGAACTAATAAAAATGTATGAAAATGAATTGCTTTTATTCAAGGTAAGAAAGGTCCTAAAAATACTAGGAGGTGTGGTTTTGTTGAAGGTTGTGTGTCACTCGGGTGGGCTTTGAGGTTTCAAAAGCCCGAGCCAGGCCCAGTGTCTCTCTCTTCCTGATGCATGCAGATCTGGATGTAGAACTCCCAGCTACTTCTCTAGCCTCATGTCTTCCTGCATTCCCGCATGCTCCTTGCTATAATGAAGGTGGACTAAACCTCTGAAACTTGAAGCCAGCCCCCAATGACATGTTTTCCTTTATAAGAGTTGCCATAGTCACGGTGTCTCTTCACAGCAATAGAACACTGACCAAGACAAAGACCTAGTGTCCTACTCACTGATGCCATAGTCAGACAGCCTGTAATTTTTTGCAGATATTATGCCTAGGGCCTCAGTTCTTTGTTGCCAATGAGCTCAAGAACTCCCTCAGCTTCCTGTGCCTTTGCTATGGGGCTATCAAGATGTCAGTTTCTTTGTAACTTCATCTTGAGCTTGAGAATCCCATAGCATTTGCTGTGTTCTGCTTATTGGTATAACGCCAGTAGGTTCTGTGTATGTTTAAAGGGAGGCAATTACATAAGGGTTTGAAAACAAGAAAGATGTAATTACTGGGTTATATTAGTGATTACCCAACAGAGTTACATGGTTGTATGCTAACACCCTGTAAAAATAACATTATTAATTATTGTTATTATTATTACTTTTTAAATTAGAAAATGAAGAACTAGAGAGGCTAACTTGTTTCAAGACTAGGGTATTAGAATACAGCCTAGTGCATTCCTCAACTGGAATTTACTTCATCACAGAATGCAGTTGGAAATGTTGGGGTCCATGTGTGTCAAAGTACAAGCTCTCTCAGAGGGGTTCCCTGTGACTCCAGCAGCCCATGCATGCAGTGCCAGACTTTCATAAGGATGGCCCTTGGCATCTGAAGGTTCTGCATCAGCAGATTTGACCATTTGCAGGCAGAGAAATAATGTTACAAAAGAAAATTGCATCTGTGCTGAACATGTTCAGATGTTTATCTTGTCATCATCTCCTAAACAATACAGTGTAACTTCTGTTAATATAGCATTTACACTTTATTCATTATTTTAAGCATTCTAGAGATGGTTTAAAGTATACAGGGCGGGGGACTTGGATAGTATGTATGAGGTTCTGGGTTGGATCCCCAGCACTGCCACAACAAATAAAACACACAAAAGCCCATGTGGAGACTGTGTAAATACTTCGTTATTTTATCTAAGGGGCTTGAGCAGGTGTAGATTTGGGGACCTAAGGGAAATCCTGCAACCAGTCCCCTTTTGATAGCCCTACATGGTTAATTGCATTTTGTAAATGCTTGTATAGAGTAAATGATTAAATGTCAATGGTAGAATGGCTTTGTTGGTTATTCCTATCCCTCTCCAGCTTTCTTTGTTTATTTCGTTGGCAACAAAGAGGTAGAAAAACACAATGTAACAAAACATTTAAATTCTTTCGTAAGCTCAAAAAAAAATACCCACCATCAACTTGGATTTTTTATATTATTCCAACCTGTTTAAAAATGATTGCTTTCTATTGCCTGTGTCTTAAGACTATAGTAATAATAATTGTCAGCCAAGCAGTCATAATTGGAATCGTTCCATTACTTCAGGAAACATTGTAAAGAGCAGTATGATAAGATCCATTTATCTCCCTAAATGCTGTGGTACCTAAAAAGTAGTTTTCAACTCTTACTCCAAGCTGAGAGATACCACCGTAGTTTTTCGTCATTATATTATTTTTAACAACAGTTATTTTAGCCAGGTTGCGTGCTTTTCTTTTGACAATCTGCATGGCTTTGGGAATTACCTTTGGAAATTTGACCATGAACAAACACTGTGTTTAAGTTTTCTTTAGGTTTTTGTTTTTTTATTTATTTTTTTTTTGTAGAAAAAAAATGCTTCCTGTGCTTGAGACAAAGATTATCTTTGCTTCTTCTCACTAAGTCTTCCCAAGATCATTTAAATTAGGGATTTTTAAGCTTTGCTACCTAATGTAGATCCTTTGGCCTTTGTGAACCATGTGACTTTGCTTTCTCTTACAGGGAGGGAGTGGTTCACATAGTAATGTGTGATGGCATGGCATGGCTAAAGGCACTAACTTATGCTAGATTTCTAGTAGGCATGAAAAGTCCATTCATCTATTTCACTTAAAAAAAAAAAAAAAAAACAAAGACAGCGTGTCCCAGTCTACCAAAAGTCATGGTGATCCTCTTGCCTTAGCCTCCTGAGGTTCTAGGATAATAGTCATGAATAACTCTACCCCAAGATTACTTAGCTATATTAGTTACTTGTTTCTGATAGTGCTATACTGTTGTGTAATAATATGCACTCACCTGGCATCCTGAATACACATTGATTCTCACGCTGCTGAACTCATGCCACACCCTCTCAGCTTTTCTTCTTCTTTCCTAGCCAGGGGATGCAAGTTGAAGGAACATAGAGCCGTGAGTTTTTGTTACTCTCTGTGCCCACTACTGTTACCTGAGTGACCTCTGCTCTTTCGTGAATCTGCTTGTTACCAATTTTCTCTGTGACTTGGTTGTTCTCATCGTTGCTCAGGCGAGTTCTCTCAAGTGTGAACTCATATTTTCTCTACCAAAGTCGTGGAAGGCTCTGACTGTGGTGTCAAGTCTAGCTTCCCAAGTTCTCAGCCTGGCTCCCAGGACTCCTCCCGATCTGCCCTTTATTGTATGTTACCCAGGAAGCTGTCTGTCCTGTAGGGTGAATTGTGCTTATGTTCCTTCAGTCACATTTCTGTCCTTAACAATGATTGGCGAGCTTCCTGGCACGGTGAAAGGCCATCTCCAGTCTTTTCCAGCTCACATCTGTCAAAATGCAGTTTGTCGTATCTATCTCCAGAGAGCTTCAGTGCCTCCTTCCTCACATCCTTCTTGTGTGCCTAGAACCCAGACATAGCTTTCTGTATTGCGTACTTTTCTAATAGTGTGTCATAATTTTGTGTGTATATACCTGTGCATGTGTGCACAGAAGCATGCCTATGTGGGGACCGGAGGACAAATTTGGTTGCCATCCTAAAAAAGAAAAAAAAATAGCTATTTACCTCTTTTGAGACAAAATCTCTCATTAGCCCGGAGCTCACCAATTAGCCTAGGCTAGCTTCATGTTGGGTTCCCAGGAGCTGCTTCCCCAGGCTGGGGTTGTAAGCAAATGGCACCACACTAAGCTCTTTTATGGGATCGAACTGAGTTCTGATTCTTCAAAGCTTACAGATGGAGCTGTCCCTCCAGCTCTACTATAGCTTATTAACTCTGATAACATTTCAAACTCCATAAGGATGCCTTTTCCACATTCAGCCAGGGACAGTGATG
Source organism: Mastomys coucha (assembly GCF_008632895.1). Lineage (NCBI taxonomy): Eukaryota > Metazoa > Chordata > Mammalia > Rodentia > Muridae > Mastomys > Mastomys coucha. The sequence goes on along the minus strand of NW_022196914.1, from coordinate 63,681,105 downwards.
AACACTGTAAGCTTCCTTTGACTTATCCAACAGATGTGTCTTAGCTGTTTTGTGCTTTTTGAGACACTAGACGTGATATTTGCCTTTCACCGTTGAACGAATCTTGAGCCATGATCTCATGGACCTTACATATTGGCTAAAGAGGCAGATAGGAAATAAATACTTGACACAGAGGAAATGGGGCTGGAACAAACTGGGCTTTAGATAGGACGGTGTGTTAGGGTTTTTATTCTCATGAAGAAACACCATGACCAACAGCAACTCTTATAAAGGAAAGCATTTAATTGGGACTGGCTTACAATTCATAGATATTATCATGGTGGGGAGCATGGCAGGAAGCAGGTAGACGTGGTTCTAGAGAAGTAGCTTAGAGTTCTACATCTGGATCCTTAGGCAGCAGTCAGAAAGAGAGAGACCCTGGGCCTAGCTTGAGCATTTGAAACCTCAAAGTCCAACTCACTAGAGAAGCTTCCTCCAACAAGGCCACACCTCCTAATAAAGCAATTCCCTGTGAGCCTATGGAGGTAATTTTCATTCAAACCTATGGTGGTTTGAATAGGTTTGGTTCCCATAGACTCATGTGTTTGAATGCTTGGCCTATAGTGAATGGCACTATGAAGGAGGTATGGCCTTGTTGGAGTCATTCCCACTCTGCTCTCCATCACTTCAGACTTATGACCTGAGAGGGAAAGGGAGGCAAAATGGCTGGGGGTAGAGGGGTTGAGGATACGGGCTGATGGAGACCCCAGGCAGCCAATGTCCATCATTGGCTGGGGGTGGAGGGGTTGAGGATAGGGGCTGATGGAGACCTCAGGCAGCCAATGTCCATCATTGGCTGGGGGTGGAGGGGTTGAGGATAGGGGCTGATGGAGACCTCAGGCAGCCAATGTCCATCATTGGCTGGTGCTAAGGTGATGGGATGTCTCATTTGCCTAAAGAGGAAGTTTCAGGTGCTGCTGGACATGACCTTATAAGGGGAAAGGAAGTTTAACTTGGCTACAGTCTATGTGACTTCCTCTGGTATTGCAAAGGTTGCAGGGAGAGGGACACGGGTCTACACACACACAGACATGCATGCCCAGGGTGTCGAGGGGGGTTGGGGAGTCCTACTCTTAGTGATCTCAGACTGATCTCAGTACTAGATGTCTAGGGCATGGGTATGCCTCTTGCTCCAGACCTGCTCCTCACAGCTCCACAGATGCCCCAGCCCCACAAATGTGGCCTTGTTTGAGGAAGTATGTTCCTGGAGGGCCGGCTTTAAGGTCTCCTATGCTCAAGCCGTACCCAGTGTGGCATACAGTCTTTTTCTGCTGCCTGCAGATCGAGATGTAGAAATCTTGATTCCTCCAGCACCATGTCTGCCTGGACACTGCCATGCTTCTCCAGATGATGATAATGGGCTGAACCTCTGAAACTATAAGCCTGCTCCAATGAAATGGTTTTCTTCATAAGAGTTGTCTTGGTCACAGTGTCTCCTCACAGCAATAAAACCCTGATTAAGACACCACCATGGGTAGGTACAGGACCCACATGAGAAGTAATGCTTATGAAAGACCTTGTACTGGAAGTTTGGGTGGAAAAAATGGATATAGTACTAGGTGATTCTGTGCAGGGTGTCTAGAAAGTAGAGTCAAGCCCTTTATCTTTCTCAAGACAAGCCACCCATCTGTGGTTGCTGTGGAGTAGAGGGATCTGTCTACCAGCTTTATGAAAGTATGTTTAGAGGGTGAGGAGATGGCTCATTCAGTAAGGAGCTTGTCATGTAGGCATGAGTTCCCAAGTTCAGGTCCCCAACTCTCATGTAAGGTAGATGGATGTGGTGCTGTACACCTGTAATCCTAGTGCTGGAGAGGAAGAGCTGGGGAAATCGATGAGGTGAGCTCTAGGGTGTGTGAGTGACTATGTCTAAAGAAATCAGATGAAGAAGGACTGAGAGACACATCTGAAGTAAGCCTTGGCCCTGTGCAATACACCTGCACACACATGCACACATCCACAAACATGTACACACACATACCCAAATTAAAATTTAGGTACAAGGGATTTTCAGGGGATAGGTTAAGCATTTTGTAACTGAGTACTTCTAAAAACAGGAAAATAAAGTAAATCTACTCAGTATGTGGGTGCTGCCAGAGCCAAAGCCAAAGACAGAATATGGATGCTAGCTCCCACACAGTAATGAAAGGAGGCAAGAGGTCAATTGCAAAATAATAATAATAATAATAATAATAATAATAATAATAATAATAATAATAATATAAAAAGAAAAGAAAGAAGGAAGTTACTTGGCAAGCTAAGATAGTCCATTTGGAGAATGAATTTGATAGAGTTTGATGATCTTGATGAAAAGCAATCTTTTATTGGCTGTTGTCCTTCCCTTCCCTCCCCTCCCCTCTCCGCCCCTCCCCTTCCTTCCCTCCCCTCCCCTTCCCTCCCTTCCCCTCCCCTTCCCCCTTGTCTTTTCTTCCTTTTCTCTCTATCCTTTTCTTTTTTCCCCTCCCTCTGTCCCTTCCTTCCTCTTTTCTTCCTTTTAGAAAACCAGTCTTTAAGGCAGCTTGCCCTACAGTAAGTACCAATACCTGCGAGAGGATAGAAAAAAGAGCTTTCTGCCAGGACGAACACCCAGAGTGGCTTTTCTCCGGAGGAGTTTGCATTCCAATTTGGGAAACAAGAAGCATCGCTCCATAATTATTCTGCACTTTCTCATACAGTGTGAGGTGTGTCTGTGCTAACATTCATGCTGTGGGAATTGGCTCATTAATAAGCAGGCCAATCCAGCTACAAGTGTGGTAGGTAGTACCTATTCTGAGCGTAAAGAATGACACAATGCCGAGCTTTCAATGTGTTAAAGTGAAAAAGGAATGAAATCCACAAACCATTAACAATAAGCCCCTGTGTTTCCCCCCCCCCCTCTAATTTGGAGTTTGGAAAAAGTAAGTATTGGAAATTTAAGCCCTTAGATGTTTAATGACTTCGAAAATCCAACAGTGATATCTAAAAGTTAGGAATGGCTTCTCAAAGGAGATGAATGAAGAAGAAAGTAAGGCAGGGAGGAAGTTATCCTGGGGCTGAAGGTGCTGGCGGGGGATTCTGCAGAGGGGCCATGCATAGGAAAGACCCTTTTGGTTTGTGCTAGTCTGAATAGTGCACTGACCACTGCATATCAAATATCACTTAGATTTTTGCTTTAAATAACTCTGAGTTAATGCGAGTGTGGTCTCTGCCTGGGATCTGCCTCCTCTAGCATATTTTCCATAGAAATTGCCTGTTTGCCTGCTGATGAGATAGGGGATGTTGTTCAGTTCGCTCCCATTAAATTCCACATTTAACCCTTTTCCATTTATTCAGTAATGGCAACAGCTTTCCTGGGTGTGTTAACTCCGCTTCACAGTGAAAATAAGTAGGTAGCAGCACCCATCTGTCTGGGGTTATCTGTTTGTTTTTTTTTTTTTTTTTTAATGTAATTGGGAATGAAGAAGCATGGAGTATATTGATTAGAAGACAGTGTGGGCGGGACTCTAGATTCGATTAAAGAAACTCTGATAACCCCACTTGATTAGGTTCACTGGTTTTTCTCTTTAGTGGAGAGACCGCCCTGAGGTTGCTTCTCTGTGTGTTTTGCATGGCAAGCACACCTTCCTGATGTGACTTGACTTCCTGAAAGAAAAATATCTTCTAGTTTTAAAGTACACTAAATGTTAGACTCACATATACTTTATAAATTTACAAAATGAAATTTTCCTTCTCTTGTGCCTTAGGAAGGAAAAAAAATGCCTTTGTTTATACCCATGGGAGAAAATTCATGGGTATATAATGCGTGTAAGTTCAAATATTGGGTATATTGGCTTCATTTTACCCAAGCAAAATTGTATTTTGAGAGCCCATATGTCTTACTTTGCCTTGTAGTATGAAATCTCTCTCTATTTCATCTATTTATTTATTTTGCAGTCATAGAGCAAATGTTATTCACTGCATTTCTGAGAAGATTCAATAAAAATAAGAAACATGAAAGAAATGTTCAGAGGTTGTGTAAATTATTTCTTCTTCATAGACTGACTGTTGGGTAGGTGAATAAAATATCTGTTTTGGCCTTCTGGTAATGACCAAATCTAGTCACCATTTATCGTTGTTTGGGTGTTTGGATGTCTAACCTAAATCAATAGCCTATCTAGTTCACTGGGTGACAAGGACAGATAAAAATTATCATTGTTTTAACAGAGGGCACTGTCTTATCACCAAAGAGACTACCTCCAGAGTCTTGAATCCTTTAGCAGTTTGCAAGCCAATCACAATTGGACAGTGCCCAGAGACCCTTTAACATTCTAATTGTACCCTCATAGAATAAACATCACACTGCCTCATCTTGCAGGGAGAAGAAATTGCATATTCCTTATTAATATGCTGATACCCCATTTCCTCCCAATCGAGTAGCAACATTTTTTTTCCCGTCAGCCTTTTACAAGTGAAAGTGAAATCAGTATTTGTGGTATAATTCCCCATATACATTTCCAGTTAATCGGATTTTTGCCTCCATAAATGCATGGTCCTGAATGGAAGATGCATGCGTGAACACCATCAGCAAGGGCAGTGTGATTGCCATATAGTGGGGGTGGGGACTGCTGCTGCCTCTAGGTCCTTCCTTTCAGCTTCGCTGCTTTTCATTTTCTTTAACCACGGTGGCCAGGAAATCCACCTTGGTTCCCGATAGTATTGGGACTCTTTAGTTCCAATCCAGTGTGGTAACATTTAGAAGATGTGGATTAGAAAAGGGAACACACTTATACAGGTCTGAGGGTGCCAAAGCAGAAAGGAAAGAAAGAATGCACGGTACTGAAACAGGTCCTTACCATCTTCTACAATATTCTTCTAGGGGACATGTGTTTATGATGGACACATAGTTGGACAGGATGGCTGTCCACATCGTTGATTTGGTGGACACTAGAGATCTTTAGATGGTCTGTCCTCCAGGGCCAGGTGACTTGCTAATGCCTCTTCACCAAGAGCCGATGACCTCCAAGAACATGGCATGGGCTAGAAAGATCAAGCACCAAATGGAAACAGAGGATTTGGGGCTTTGTGGTTTTACTTTTTTTTAAAAGTTTTCATCAGGAAGCTTTACACATAAGCTAGACGCTGCATGTGGTTTCAGGCAACGTTGAGAACATACCCTAGATTGTCAAGCTGAGCCTTTTAGATTAGCCTGTCTAGACTAAAAGGGACTGCAGCTCCCACTTGGGAAAAAGTGTCACAAAGACCAGCCTATTTCCAACCAAGTTTTATGTAAGCCCAACTGTTAATTATAGAACTGCGGTGGGGGTCCCCCCTCCCCTTCGTGCCTTTCAAATCAATATCAAATTAAAGCTAAGCAAAGTGGAATTGCCAAGGCAACAACTGGCATATAGTCTTCCAGGTAATACACGGTACTGAGAGGAGAGTGAGTCACCCGTATTGTGGAACGGTGAGTGCCTAGAAAAGCTGTGTTTTGTAAGGTAAACATTCCGAGCCTGCTGGGTGTGGTGGGAAAGGCCCTTCTGTCTTTCAGCTCCAACCCTCGGCTCTTCCCAGGTGCATTCATTCAGTGACTTTTGAATGGCCCCATAAGTGCTGGGCATTGTGCCCTGGTGTAGGGATGCTGCAGAGAAGTTGGTCCTCATCACAGTGGGAAGATGTTTCTGGCTGTTAGCTGGGAAGTACGCAGCCGTGAGGCCGGAGGATGCAGTTTCGGATCTGTTGGCTGTTAATTGCTGTTGGCACCCACCCACCTACCTAATGAGACAGGGACTATGTGTACACAAACTCTGATGTGCCTTTTCATATGGGAAGTTGAGTGGGTGTTCGGGATTAAATGATTTCTAGGCCATAAGGGAAGCCAAACCCCATTTTCCGCTAAGGATTCTGTGTTAGGGGAACTTTGCTTCAAGTATCCCCAACATGTCATAACTTAGAATTACATGGTTCAAGTGTTTTCTTTTTCATGGAATCTAGAGATGCAAAGAAGATATCTTCATGAGGAGTTTGTAGCTCAACAAGAGGACAAGAACTATCTCAACGTAGCTGCTCTGTCTAGTACAGACGCCACTAAAGATGTCAGGGAGCGAGAGAATAAGTACCCGAGAGCACAGGCATTTCTTTTGGGTTTTCTACAAGAAGACATTTTCTGGTAGGGATGTGGTGTGTATGCACCTTTGGCATGTAGAAGGATGTCTGTGAATATCACAGAGGTAGGGTACATTCTCCACACGACTCGTGGGTAGTAGTCACCAAGAGATGGCTGACCCTAGGAGTGAGCCTCTCTACTCTGCACAAATTATGGAATGAGTGTGCACCTAAACTTGAGGCTGGCTATGACTCACTCAGAGACCATGTGAACATACTTAGTGAGTACTGTGCGGTCTCCAGCTCCTTCATGGTAGTGATAAGGTGAACTCCTGACCATGAGCCAGAGACTCTTTCTGTTGCAGAACCAAATGTTTTCATGGCTTTTGGGGGAGATTTTAATTCTTTTGTGATTAAACTTCTTGGGGGTGCTAGCTCCTATTTTAGAAGCATTATTTATGCTCAGATAATTATCTTGCTAATGATGAAAATATTAAATGCTATAATTCAGATTTTTCTTTAATGGGGTTATATTTTCTAACTCTTCTATGATTTTTTCTAGTTATTTTTATTTAACTAAAGATCATGTCTTCTTAAAAGCATAATTTCTTTTTACAACAGAGAAGCAGAGCCAGGCTCTCAATACTTTTGTCCTACTGCAATGTGAAAGGTCCTATGCTACCACCTAGTCAGTCCATTACTATTATCGAAAATGTGTTGAGTTATAGATTTTAGGGAGATTGCTACCAAAGACAATTGCTACCTCTGTGTAGTCTGTCTCGTCAGTTATCAGTAACATGCAGGTCAGGGAGGATTGGATTCAGGAGCAATCTGCACACAGTGGGTCTGTTTCTCCACATGGGGAGAGACAGGATGTAGCAGTTCGAGGCTGCTATGGCACCTGGTTGTGTCTTGTGGGATCTGGGTCCTTTCACCATTCTTACTGATTCATCCCCTCATCGTGATAAGATGGCTGCTGCACTCCCACTATTGCATCTGCATTCCAGGTGCAGTGAAGCAGAAGGTCAAAGGCATGCTTCTCTGCTCTGTGCTAGACTTAAAACTTTAACTTCATGTCACCGGCGAGGAATGGCTTTCGAACACTCCTGTGCAGAGGAGCCCCGGGAAGATGGAGATTTTGTTTTCCTTTTTCGGCCTGGGCATGTTGTTGTTTTAAAATATATCTGAACTTTGCTATTGAGATAAAAAGAAGGCAGTTGGCAATCAGCTCTAGGGTCTGCTGTGACACTTGGGCCAAGGACTTTCCGAAAAGCCTGTGAGAGCATTTGCCATTTCAGCTTCAAGACAAAGCAGTAAACATTCCATCCAACAAGAGGAAAACCAAAACAGAAAATTCAAAGAAAACCAAAGGAGACACTTGCATTTGCCTTTAATAACTGGGAAAAGGAAATGGGGCACAGAGACATTTCTTAATAATTCGAAATGTAGGCCTATTCTGAAGTATTTAGTAATGGGTAACCTGTAGGAGATGAGAGTTTTTATTTTGAGAGAGGAAAAAATGTAGTAGCACTTTATTACGCACGTGCTTTTTTGGCATGTGCCTAAGAATACATGTTATAGATGCTAACAAGGCCAAAGGGAGCTATGGATTATAGCTACAGGATTAATTCTTAAGTAATTTTAGTTAAAATATAGAGGTTTGGGACATACCACTGCTCCCAATAGCTAGTATAGTAGTTAGCACACTCCTGGTCTGGGGGATTTTTTTGCTTTTGTTTTTGAGATGGCGCTTTTCTGTTTTTCTTCATAGGACACACTACCTCAAGCATGAGATCATTCTGCCTCTCGGCCTCCTGAATGTTGGAATTATAGACATGCACATGTGGTTAATACTTTGTATGGTTTTAGTGGTGTTTTTACTTTATTGTACTAGAAATACTTTTTATCTTTTATTCCACTTCATGGCATTGTCTGATTTATACTTTTTATTAAACATTTTTAGTTTTGAGGTTGTAATAGAATTACACCACTTCTCTCTTCCCTTCCCTCCCTCCAAATACTCCCATTGCTCACCCCTTGCTCTCTTTCAAATTTATGGTCTCTTTTTCTTTGATTGATATCTATATGTCTATATCTATAGCTATATATAGCGCAACATTCCTAAATGCATAAATAGAACCCGTTCAATATATACCATGTAACTTGTACACATGTGATTCCAGGGCTGGCCATTTGGTGTTGAATAACTAATTTGTGCTATTCACAAAGTTTCCTGGGGAGACTATTTCTTCTGCTCTCAGGAATCCTTAGGTGCCTTGCAGTTCTTCGTCTAAGGCTGAGGCCTTCTGACCTCTCCCCTTTCCACATTAGCATGCCTAGCGGTATCCTGCTTGATCAGGCTATGTTGAGGCAGCCATGCCAGTAAGGTTGCATGGGTGTCCCTTCTGATATTTCTAAGAGACACAATCTCACAGTAAATTCCCTGATCCTCTGGCTCTTTCAGTCTTTCCCTCTTCCAGAAACGATCCCTGAGCCTTAGGTTGCAGGAGTTGTGTCGTAGGTGTAATCGTTGGGACTGGGATCCATAGCTCTGCATTTGGATCAGCTGTGGTTTTCCATAATGGTCTCTGTCCATCCTAAAGAGACATTTCCTTGCTGAGGGGTAATTACACTTACCTGTGGGTACAAGGACATATAGTAATAATGTAGTTAGGGGTGGTGCTGTTTTAGTAAAATGACCATTGTAGGTTCTCTTCCAGGATCCGTGACTTCACTAACCTTGAGTAGTTAGGTAGGTTTCTATTGCCTGGTGTGACTTCCCTCCTATTAAGCAGATCTTAAGTCCAATCAGAGATTACGGACCTAATACAGACCAAGCACTCCTCTAGATTCTGAATGTAAAATTGTGAAAACGAGAACTCTGTACCCAGAGTGTCCACTCTTACAGCATTCACTGTGTTCCTAACAATCTGACCATGAGACCATTTACATAAAAATGCAGACTGGACTACTCTTACTCCCCTTGCACTTATTTTTCTGTCTTTGGGAGCTCTGTGGGCTATACTTTGGACATAATAATTAGGTGGCAGTCTCCAGGTTTCTCATGCAGAACGTAGGCGATCAAGATGTGGGGAGAGCAGAGACTTCTCTTCGGAGTCTGTCACATCATTTCATTTTGAGCTCTCTATTTCACACTTCCATCAATGTTAAGTCCCACAGCGTCCTTTTCTTTTCTAATTAAATACTGTAATACAGCCAAGGATTTTCGTTTACTTAGGTATTTCTTAATATGCTCAAGTGCTCTTAATACGCCACACTTAGGGCATGTAAGGGGCTTATTTTTAAAGTTGAAGGGACAGTGTCATTTTAAAAGAGCTATAGCCTAGTAATTAGAGCGCTGAGCATGCTGGGTGCTTTTTATTGCTTCCATCTGTTGAAAGATAATGAAGAGAAGAAATGAAGAACAAATCTAGGCTGCGACCATAGATGGTTTAGCTGCAGTGTGTGCAAAAGCAAACACAAACCCAAACAGCACAGCAACAAAATGGTGATTCAACAGAGATATTTATTTAGTTGTGGAGTATTTGATGGCTTTGATGTCTCTTTGCTGAGTTCTTTCCATTGTGTTCTCATGCATGTGCTACTTGCTTCTGCGCAAGTTTTAGTGCCTTGAGAGCACATCAGCATAGAAACAGTCTTATCTTTGAAATTCGAGTGGCCTTCTATTCATGGAAGTCAATACAGTTTCAAATTAATCAGTATTCATTCCTTCCTTCCCTCAGGACTTACCTCATGCCTCCTTGATTTCTCAGCAACTGAACAGGATAGATTAACAGTCCTGCCACCAGAAAGCTTGAAATCTACAACTCAATTTTGAGATCGGTTCTAGCTTTATAGGATGCAGTGGTCTCAAACTTGAGATGATCCTACCTCAGCATCCTGAGTGTTCAAATTACAGACATGGACCTGCACATGAGGTTAACACTTCATATTTTTTGTGGGCACCTAATGTGCATCACTCCTCTAGACTCTGAATATAAAGAAGGGAAGATGGCCACTCTGTACTCAGGATATATACTCTAGAGCATCAACTGTGTTCCTCACAATCCCAGTTGATCACACTGGAACTCTTTAAAGTGCTGTTTGGACTATTCTTTCTCCCCTTCCCCATGAAAGTCATGATGCTGTTAGTAGAATGAGATAGAGAAGGCTAAGGAACATTGGAGGTGATGGGACCAGTTGCTGGTTTTGAAGGTCACTTACTGGTAGTCTTTGAAAGTGTGACATCTGACCAGAAGAAAGGAGGGAAGGAGAAAAGGTGTTTGAGAAACACAAATAGAACATGCAGAGCCCTGGAATGATAGAGTGTCTGACTTCTGAGCTGTGTAAGGAGCATCTATCTTGGAGATAACTGGCTAGAGAGTAGTGAGCAAAGGGGCAAAGAGGTAGGTGAACTCAGAGAAGTGAAGAGGCAGGACCCCTGGGCCAGTTTAAGATCTTTGTATGCTGAGTGAAGAGACAGAACAAAGGACACTTCCAACAAAGGAGTGGGTGATATTCTTAGCCGGTAGAGCTGGGATCACTCTCCAGTGTGCTGAGAATAGATTGTGGTAAGTTAAGGGGAAGGAGGAGGAGACCAGCAGGGAAAGCCTACAGGAGGAGGTGAATGGGGATGGTCAGGGCTGGGCTGTCAAAGGTGATGAGGGACAGTTGTCAGGAAGGGGCTGTCAGAGACGGTGAGGGACAGCTGTGAGCCTGAGTCTGTTACGACTTCTCTGGTCCAGGGCATGTGAGATGGGAGAAAGGAGGGATTAAGACCCCAGAGTTCCTGATCTGAGGAGTAAGAAGAGTATATTGTGTTTATAGGTATGTGGAAGAGTGCTTTGAAGAAAGGGATAAAAAACAAGAATTTAGTTTTGTGCACATTAACTCAACACATGAGAGATGAACATTTATAGATAAGCAATGAGTTCTAAGAGTGCGAACCTAAGGAAGCCTATAAATGTTATTTGGAAGCCAACGGCATGAGAAAGGTTGCTTACTTACTTTACTTGTTGCTGTAGGTAAAGTACTTGAGTAAAGCAACTCCAAGAAGCTTCATTTGGCTCAGTTTGCATTCATAGTCCATCATGACAGTAGTGTGGGGCATGAGACAGCTACTCACAAAGAGTCAGGAAACAGAGGCACATCGATGGTACTGTTTAGCTTGATTCTGTTCTCTTTTTCTTTTAAAAAGTTTCTATTTATGAGTGACTGTGTGCGTGTGTATGCACGTGGAAGTGCAAATACTTGTTGGAGGCCAGATGAGGGCATTGGATCTTCTGAAGTTAAGGTGGTTGTGAGCTGCCAGATATGAGTGCTGGTAATCAAACTGTTTTTCTGCAAGAGCAGCAAGTGCTTGTGAACACTCGTCCATCTCTCCAGCTCCTGTTTGTGGCCTTCCTTTCATTCTTGGACATTCATCCATGGGATGTTGCTGTTCATAGTCAGGGTGGGTCTACACTGCTCCTTTAGTCCTCGCTGGAATCACTGTCACAGACACAGGCAGATGTGTATGACCTGGGTGATAACGAATCCAGTCAAATTGATAATGAGCCTGAAGCACCCATGAGACCAGATGAGGTCACAGAGACAGTGGGATTGGATGTGGAAAAGAAGATACGTTTGAAAGGAGAGAGGAACCCAAGGACCCAAAACACAGGTGAACACGGAATTCAGGAAATGGGCATAAACTTTAAAATAACCGTCAATGTTTTAAAAAATCAAAAAGATGCAGTTGAGAATTTTGCCAGAGAGTTTGAAACTGTAAAATACAAATGGCATTGTTACAGCCAGAAATGGAAACAATAAAAATAAATTCCTGAAAGGATGGTTGGGAAGATAAGCCACTCAAGGAGAGAATTACTTAGCTGGAAGTTCAGTCATTCACTTTTTTTTTTTCTGAAGTACAGAACAGAGCTGAAGATCTTTGTCCATCCATCCACCCACCCACCCACCCACCCATACATACATACATACATTGATTAGTGGAGTCCAAAGGAAAAGAGAGGGGGAAGTAAAACAGAGCAATATTTGAGGAGATAGTGGCTTTAAAACTCATAAAAGAGGAATAGAAGAATTTTATAATATATGTAATCATATATGTGTATGATGAATGTGGCTGTCGCTGTCTCTGTCTGTCTGTCTCTGTCTGTCTGTCTCTGTCTCTGTCTCTCTGTCTCTGTCTCTGTGTGTATGTGTGTGTGTGTTGTTTTGTAGCAAAGGGAAGAAATGAAGTTTTGAGGAAAGAAATAGTTTTTGAGATCTGTAGACAGACAAGCTTTTCATGTAGATACTGGAGCATCCCTACACACTGTAGGAAAAGAGCTGGAGACTTCTTGAATGGCGTGGTGGGGACAGTTGCTTCTCCCACTTCATATGTTTTAGCTTTGTCACCTGCTTGATGTCTTCATTGGCTTTATAAGCATGCTGTCAAGGTTAATATGGCCATTCATAGGTAACAGTAGCTGGCGTCTAGTGGCTGGGGTGATGCTAATGTTCTGCTTAAATGGCCAGGCATCTCTATTTAGCTCTAAATTGTGTAATTAATGAGGAAATTAGACCTACTAGTAAGAATATGATTTCTTAGACGGGCATTATTACTAGAGTCTCAGTGTATATCTCAAGCTGGCCTATGGGACTCACCGTGTAGCCCATACTGGCCTCAAATTTGTGGCAATTCTTCTGCCTCTGCATTTCAAGTCCTAAGATCATAGGCTCAGCTTAGGTCCAGGAAGAATGCTGCTTTATGCTGTACTTCTCACCTTTGCTAATTTGTTTAGTTGTTATTAGTATATGGAAGCAAACTTTCTCTCTACTTTCTTTAGTAATCCTCCTCCCACCTCCCCCATTTTACCCCGCCCCCACCCCAGAGACCTATTAAATATGGAGACAGCTATGCAGTGCTTACAGAGCTGTCTCCAGTATAGCGTTTAGCTATAGAGCCAGTGTTAAGAGAGCCACCTTGGGAGACAGGCTGCAGGAGGTGTGAATCACATTTTCTTCAACGATTGAATATGGAATTTGGGGCAAGTTATTTAGCCTCTAAGAGCCTCCATGCCCTTGCTGGTGAAATGTGGCATGGAATTTTAGTGCCTACATTATAATTTTGTTATGTGTGTTCATGCTTCCATTGCTGTAACAGAATGCCTGAGAAAAACAACTTCAAGGGGGGATTTATTTACGCTTTAGCTACTTAGCTATGTTGGTTCTAGTCCATAACACAGAACATCATGGCAAGCAGCATGTGTTAGAGCAAAGATACCACCCTGTGGTGGCTTGGAGTGGGAGGAGGAGAAGAAGGAAGAAAGGAAGAGTTAGGTAAGCATTCAAAGGCATGCATCTAGTGATCTGCTTTCTCCACCTAGGCCTAACAATCCACTCAGATGTGAGCTTATCAATTGATTAATACACTGATAAAGTTAGTGACCTAATGTTTTATTCATCTCTCAGTGGAACTACCAGTTGTGGACCAAGTTTTCAATATTTGAGGCTTTTAGAGGAACCCTCCCTTCCTTCCTTCCTTTCTTCCTTCCTTTTTTTCTTCCTTCCTTCTTTCCTTCCTTCCTTCCCTCCCTCCCTCCCTCCTCCTTCTTGATATATGTATATACACATATATGAACACACACACACATATATATGTGTTGACCACTCTAAACTACTGATCCACTTCTTCAGCCCTTGGGTGGGTAAATAGGAACCTTTCATATCTGAACCACATGAAATATTGGGACTGGAGACTAGGCTCAGTGTTAAGAGCACTTGTTGCTCTTGCAGGGGACCCCTATTGTATTCCCAGCATCCACCTGTCTACTCTCAGTTATTTGTAATTCCAGTCCTAGAGGATCTGACACCCTCTCCTGATCTCTGCAGGCATTAGGCAAATATGTAGCACATATACATGCATGCAGGCCAAACACTCACATGCATAAAATAAACAAAATCCTTTAAAATGTTTTTAAAAATATGGAATCACACATGTCCCTAACATAGCATCTTACACAAAGAAAATATTCCATAAAGTTTGTTCCTAGTTGGAGAGGGTGGGTTGGTGAGCAGGGAGAGAATAGGGTTTTTTTTGTTTTTTGTTTTCTTTGGAGGGGAAACTGGAAAAGGGGATCTCATTTGAAATGTAAATAAAGAAAATATCTAATAAAAAATAAATAAAAAAAAAGTTTCTTCCTGCTCTCTCTGGTAGAAGGGGAATTTGTATGTTGTGTGTTAGATTCTTATTAGAGATTTAATTACTAGTGCTGGACTTCTCCTGCTTGAAATTCTCTTTTAATTTTTTTCTAGGGTCAGGTCCCTAGACTATTAGCAGCATGCCAGTTCTAGTTTATCATCAATGCTACAGTGGCCCGAGGAGGTGATTAACTAATGCTTAGTCACCTCTCAGTGGAGTTGCCAGCTGTGGACCAAGTCTCCAGTACATGAGACTTTTAGAGGAACCTTTCTTTAAAAAAAAAGAAAGGCTGGGCAGTGGTGGCGCACGCCTTTAATCCCAGCACTTGGGAGGCAGAGGCAGGTGGATTTCTGAGTTCGAGGCCAGCCTGGTCTACAGAGTGAGTTCCAGGACAGCCAGAGCTATACAGAGAAACCCTGTCTCAAAAAAACAAAACAAACAAACAAACAAAAAAAAACAAAAAAAAGAAAAAGAAAAAGTGTGTAGTGTGTGCGTCTGTGTGGGGATATATACGAGTATGTATAGTACCCATGAAGACCAGAAGAGGGCATCAGGTCATCTGACATCCTGCCCTCCTGAATCCCTGTGCTTGTCTTAAAGTTGCCAAGAGTGTGTTTCCAAATGTCCTTTTGATGGAGCCTTTCAAAGTTGACCACACTTTTATTCTGGGTGTTGTTGAAGTGTGTGTGTGTGTGTGTGTGTGTGTGTGTGTGTGATGGTGCTGATGTTTACACACCCTGGCCAGCCCAGGGAGGGGGTGTATTACTCTTTTTTTTTTTTTAAATGTCATATCTGATCATCTATATTTTGCTATATTTTTCTCTCTTATGGAAACTCCAGTATGGGAGAAATTGCACAAATCACACCAAATAAATTGTGTGGTATGCCAAAACCAAGATGGAATATTCATTCCTGCACATTTGATTTTCGGATGACTTAAAATGTATAGCCTTTGGGACCGTTGTTATCATGTTGGCTCCAGCATGTCAAGGAAAGCTAATTTAGTAGAGAAATTGGCTTGAGTGTCTCATCTAATAGAAATAAACATGAAACCACTTTAGTGTCTCTCCTTTTCAAGGGCTGCTGTTTTTCCATAAAATTTACAAGCCCACAGATTGATGCAGAAGTCCCTATAACTCATGTGGCTGTGACTTTATCATTTTAAATAGTATTTCTCCCCCCCCCCTTTTAAATTAACAGCACTGAGAAATGTGAGGCTGTTTGCAAACCACAGCATGCAAATGGAATTTCAGAATAAACTTTTGACATAGCCGGTAAAGGGGCCAGATGAGTAAACAGACATTTATAATGAAATGTAACAAAAACTAGAGTTAAAAATAAGCATTGGGGGTATGTATGGACACGCGTAGTGGGATAGTTTGCCAGGGCTTGTGGGAAAGAGGCTGTATGTAGGCTGAGAGCATGCAACAGGCATGTGCATACCCACATGTCAGGCAACAGAGTTAGAGGGCAAAGGCCACAACTTGCTTTGTGCTTCAGGGAGGAGTATATATATTCTCTGGTTGTGAAGAAACGAGGACCTGTCTTCAGCCTGTCTTTTTTCTGATTATGTTATTTTTAGAACACCCATTTTGCTCAGAAAAAAAAAAATGAGCTAGTTTGGAGGTGGGTTGTGTACAGTGTCCCCAGGCCCATGGTTAAGGCATGATACAGAAGTTAAGGGATGATGTAAGAGGTACAGACCTCTGGTTCATTCCTCATTCTCTGTTCAGATTTCATTTCTAGCTCATGACTCCACTGAGAAAAGACAGTGGTCCCTCCATAGCAACGGTGTATGCTTTTTTTCCCTTTGATTCAACCTACTGCATATTGAAAACACTTGAAAAACCTCATGCCTATACTGAATAGCCTCAATTCTCCCCCTTGTCACTCCCTAAATAATCTAGTATAAACACTGTTTATCCAGCATTGACTGCACTGTATTCACTGTTGCAAGAAATCCAGAGTTGAGTTTGGAGAATGGTTTTTGGCATGGCTGGTAAAAGGGCCTGGTGAGTGACATTTGTAATGAGGTGTATCAGAAATGAGGGTGAGAATCGTCATTGGGCTGTGTACATGTGTGTATCCAGATAGTGAGCGGGAGTGTGGTATGTTCTATGCAAGTACCACGTTGATTCATAAAGGACTTCCACCTCAGCACAGTCACTCTCTCTGTGTAAGATTTCCCCACAGGCCCAGGACTATAATAGATTCTACTAAATATGCCAGTATCTGGCTCCACAAGGGAATCATCTTTTGTTTTTATTTTTGTTTCTCAATAGATCCAGTCTAAGTGGGAGATGGGTTTTGATGATCTCATTTCTATCAACCCTTGTTGTCTCCTTTTCTCCATCCTCTGTGACCTGTACGAGATCCCCAAATGCTTCATGGGAGCAGTGTCTAAAGTGGCTGACTCCCTGACTCCTAGCTGTAAGTTCTGAGCTGTGATTTAAGTCCCCCGTCCTTTCTTATTGCTCACTATCCTACTTCCCTGCTGACCACTGCCAGTGACTTCATCGATCTCTTCACTCCATGCCTCAGTTTCTGGAATGGACCCTGCTGTTAGCGAATTGCCAAAAAGAATTGATTTTTTTTCCTGTTTCTTTTTCTCTTTTCATTTTTTGGTTCTCCAGTAAGTGACAGTTGTGTTTGCTATTGGTGTTCTCAAAATGTAATTCCTTTACATTTATTCATCCTAGATTAAACACATTAAGGGCCAGCCCCATCCTTTGTCAACAGTGAGATGAGTTTGTAAGAGAATTTTGTTACAATTGGTGATTTTCTTTTTCCCTCATGCTTAGAATATTGGATTGTATATTTTATTGAATCCTTTCCTGTTTGCCAAATATTAAGGGAAACCTTCCCCTTGAATGTCAAGGAAGAAGCCACCCGATGTGATCAGTGAATTGGCCCATGGCTCTGTACTACAAGCCAGACCACAGGTTGCAATCAAGGTTTTTGATTAAAGAATTGCAAAGAAGGAATTAGAATTATAAACTTTATATCTAGCACTACATTCTTCAAGAATATTCATGGCCAGGAAACTTAAATGTAGTAGTTACCTCCAATTTTTAGTGGAGTTTTGTACAGAATTTATTTTTCTCTGAGGAAGTCTTACTTGGCACCTTTTTCAGCATTTCATCCTCTGCTTAATTACCAGCTTACATATTTGATTCTCCTTGTTTGAAGGAAATACACAGGCTGTGTGGAACTCCATCTCCCAGCTTATCTTTCTGTGTTTTTGGAAAGGGATAAGAGAACATGGCTTTTCTGCCTGGGTTGGTCACTTCTTGTACATGGTGGTGAACCTTCACTGTTAACTTGATGGGCTATGGAATCACTTAAGACACACATCTCTGGGCTTGTCTGTGTGGAAGTTTCTAGCGAGGCTTACCTGAAGTGAGAAGCCTTCCTGAGAATGTGGGTCTGTAAGAGGGGCATGGAATACACCCCCATGTAAGGAAGGACTTGAGGGCTGGAGGAGAGATGCCTTGCAAGAGGGTGGGTTCCAGGATCAAAAAGTATTGGCACCAAAGGGAAATTCCTCCACTGTTGCGGGAAATATTAAAAAAGAAATGCAAGTTCCCGTGCCACACAGAGCTACTCTCAGCCTCAGTGGTCTCGATGGCCGGCCAGTTCTTATCTTGTGGAAATTCTGACTCAGAGCTTGAAAATGTCTCCACCCAGCTCGATGAATTCCCACTGGCGGGTCCCTACCACTTCAGCCCCAGGCTTCAAATCCCCCACAGCCTTTGTGGTGCACATCAGGCAAACCCACGCTTTGCTGCTGTACCTTTCTCTCCGGAACTCAGTCAAACCGCCTCGTGAAGGAAAAAAACATACTAACTTAGTTCAGAAACAATGGTAACTCAATCGCTGGGCCCAACAACTAGAATCCTAATCTTGTAAGCCATATTAAATCTAAATCCTCAGGTGGAGAATTCTGGCAGATCCGTCATAGATACCAAAAGACACTAGAAGCTACATCTTACCCTCTCGTAATCCCAGTCCAAAAAGCCCTTAACTCTATCCTGCTTCCTTTCTTTCTCCGTCCAACCCGGGAAGTCCTGCCTACTCGCACAGTGATTGGTACCTTTATTCATTGGGGCGGGGGTAGGCGGGTAAGTTTCACAAGAAATTACCTGATTATGTGACTCATTCCTCATTCCAGACAACCCCTCCTGGGAAATTGGAATTAATACCAAAATACAGGTATCACCAAGGCCATCCACGGCACTCCACGAATGCAGGATCTAGTTCAGTGTTAAAGATGGACACTAACAGCACTGGTTCCAAGGTGTTATGCTGACTAAATGTTGATTCATGCCAAACACTTGGCATAGTGCATGCTACAGGGTAAACACTGAAACGTTTACTGCACAGTTTTTATAATTTTATAAGGGAACCCACAGGACGTCAGATTTGCTGTATGAGGAAAACTGCCAAATAGACTTCGGCTTTTGAATTTTTATTTCTTCTTATTTTATGTGTATGAACACTTGTCTGTACATGCATATGAATACCATGTACAAGCCTGGCTCTCTCAGAGGCCAAAGGAAAGCACCAGGTCCTCTGGGGCTGGAGCTGTATTGTAGATGACTGTGATCTGCCATGTGGGTGCTGGGAATGGAACCCAGTCCTTTGCAAGAGCAGTGAATGCTCTTGATTGCTGAGCCATCTCTCCAGACCTCACACGTAGTTTGCTTAATAATTAAGGGTGGCACAAAGAATCTGGAGGAATAGTGAATCTGATGGACACATTGCTTGGGGTCTGGAAATGGTGAAATTTAGCAGAGTATCCTGGCTGGAGTAGAGGAACACAGGGATAGAGAACTCTAACTTGCAGAGGAAAAATAAACATATCCATCACAAACAAACATACATACATAGATACACATACCCTAAAAAAAAAAAAAGCCCTCAAGAAATGTCTAAAACTCAAAGAAGGAACATAGTAATAGTGAAAACCCATACTGCTGTGTGTGTAATAATTTTGTTGGAGAACGACTGTTGGACAGCCTGAGACGAACAGCATTTATCATATTTCAGACTTTAATCTCAGGGTAGCTGGTCTTAAAGACACAGACATTACCCATCTGTCTTCTCAGAATGTCTGGATGGGATGCTGCCTGGTAACTCACCAAGGGAGGGTTTTAGGTCATTGGGAGATTGTGGATGCCTGGCTGCTTCTTTCTTCTTCCTGCTGCCCATGGACTGGGTAGTTTTATTCTGCCAGGTGCTCTTTGGCATGATCTGTTGCCTAAGGATAAACCCAAAGCCACGGAGCAGGTTGATCCTGAACTGTTCTCTAGAAAACTGAGGGGAAATGAATGTCACAAATGTTTTCTTCCAACGAGGGGAATGTGGGCTTCCAACGACTAATGTGGGTTGCATGGATAAAGCATGCCTGGGGCTGTTTGGGGTATGATCCGAGTTGGGGATGGCGGCACCAGGAAGAGGCCTTGGGGTGCTGACCTAAAGGAATGGAAGAGTGTTGCAGCTTGGTGTGTATGGAAGCTCCCCTGGACTCAGCAGATGAAGGGTGAGGCAAACAGTGGAGGCTGGCTAACATCTGGAAAGGTGAGAGCATCACAAATCTTGAGGCTCAGTGGAAGTGGATACTTGCAGTGCCTCACTTTGGTCCTGCCCCTGGGAAGATGAAACTTTTGAGAACCTCGTTAGAACAACGGGAGGCACAGAAGGAGCAATTTGGCTTTCTGCTTGGGTCACTCAAGGTCAGCACTTAAAAGGTGACATTCAATTTGAGCCTTGAGTGAGGAGTTAGGAGTGTGCCAGGAGAAACTGGGGCAGAGTACTTTCCAGATGTGAGCTTGGATGTCTGTCCAGCACTGAGAGAGTGGGTAAGCGGAGGAGAGATGAGTCTGGGAAGCCAAGTTGCTGAGGGATGAGCCAGGGCTTCCTAATGTCATTGTTCAAGGTTTGGTGGCTTACACTGCAGAACTGGGGTGAGTCCCAGGGAAGGTGTCATAATTAACTTTCTGTACTACGTGAATCTATTATAGAGCATGGTAGTCTCGTGTGTCCTCATCTTACTTCAAGGAATAAATGTTTCAAGGTCAAGTAGAGAGAACTCTTGGAGTTGATGATATTTTGGAGTCACTAATAGCTCTTGTTTTCTTTGGTCATGTATGGGTTGTAAGAAACATAATTCGAGTATTAGTTATCATATTTGGGTTAATTTGCTGTAATTTTTCTCACATCTAACCTTTGATTTACTTTTCTCGTGGGTAGATCATTTGATCTATAGTTTCTTATAAGTCAGGATTTGAAAGCCAATTAATTATGTCACCTGATGAACTATATTTTCATGCTTCAGATAAAAATATGTTAGTCTTCTTGGTAGTTTTGTCTGGAGATTTTTTTTTTATGAGTAGTTAGGCTCAGTTGATGGAATATCCTATTAGCAATAGGTCTTTATTTCATTGAGGATTCCAGCTGCCTGTCTCATGACTACTTTGCTGTAACTGCTTTATAAAGACCAGGGCAGAACATATTCTAAAAGAGGCCGAGAGCTGATGTTTCATGGTCAGTTAGTGAACAGAAACAGGGTTTTGCTTTTTGCTCTTTTATAATTAAGTCTTTGAGATAAAGAGAGTACTTGAAAACATTTTAGCAAATTAAAAATACTACTCTTACACTGTAACTTGCCTGGGGCATTCTCCATTTGTTCTTAAAGCATTGATTAATAATAGTGTTTCCTTTCATTGAAAGGTGTGCTAATTTGCAAAGAGGTTATTTTTGTCAGTTTACCCATTCACGGGTCTATGTCCCTGATGCAAATTTTATTATTTTGTGTGTTGTGTAATCTTTGAGCAGAATACATTTTTACAAATTTATTATCATGGTAAGAATACCACTGTCCTGTTTCTTGCTTGGTGCTTCAATTGTTTGATAGATCATTGCATGGACTTTCATAATTTTAACTGCTGCTCTGTTCATTAGGATTACATTCAGCTAAAGCCGGACGGTAGTGGCTTCAACTGTGAGGAATTTACCTGTTGTCTTTAGCAAGAAATCTTGAACTAGTGGACTGTTTTTGAAGGAGTCCTTGTCTTTTTTATACCATCTTTGTCACATTTCTTTTTTAAATCTCTTTGTTGTACTTCCAGGCCTTTCCTCTATATTCCCATAAGAAAACAGAGGAGGCAGGGAAAGGCAAACATCCCTTGTGAACTAAATATTTCCTCTTGGAGAAAACTCCCCAAGACTCAAGGGCGAACTTTCCAAGCATTCTGTTGGTCAGAGCTGGATCCCAAGGCAGTGTTAATGTGTTAGACAAGGAAGAAGGTGATGTAAATGGCTTTTTTTTTGTTGGTGTCCATTGTGTCTATGAAATACTGGGTTGTTTGCTATAAAAGTAAGGTCTCAGTTGTTTTCTTTGAAGTGTCAACCTCTGTCATACCACAGCAGATATTCATAGCCTAGACAGAGCTATGAGAAGCTAAAGTGAGCCTTCTCCAGTAAGGAGCAGTGACCTGATACACATCCAAGTTAGTTTTTCCCTTAATTTAATCCTGAAAATGAAGCTAATTGATTTACCAACTTTTCAAGAGTATGTGTTCCATTAACCTAGATTGTGTTACAAACACCCAACTCTTTAAGATATTTATGTAATTAAAATTTGGAAAAAGTGCCATTTGGTTTATCAAAATACCTTGTCACTATCTTATATTGGAAACATTTAACCTTTCCCATTTCTAGCTGGAGTATCTTCTGAACAAAATGTGCACAGACATTCTAATGCCTTTGCATTCTTTTAAATGTCTAGATTTTGTTTAATCTAAACCATAGTGCATAGTATGTAATATCTGGTCTGCTCTCAGTCCAAAGCATGTTCAACCGATGAGAACACAACATGAAGTGTGATTGACTTTTACACATGTACATGAGAGTGGGTGTGTGAGGCTTGCCCTGATCAAATTGCATCCATGCACAGCCCCCCTCACCCCTACAGGAAATCTTCCTCACAGGACTGACAGCGGGGAATAGTATCTTTGCTTTGCAAGTTGGAAGGTTTATTAATTGAAGAATAACTTTCCTTCACCCCTTATCCCCCAGTCACTATTTATTCACCCCCCATGTCCCATGAGCACTTACTTTAATGTGTACCTTTCTTATTTGAATGAGCTTCTGTACAAACAGTGTTTGGATGTTATCTATATATCATATTTCATACTTCATATTGCATTACATATATATATAAATATATATTTATGTTTGCATTATTGCATGGCTTTTGTATTCATTTTTATTAGCATAAACAAGTGGTCATCTATAGAATACTGTATCTTGCGTTTTTATGAGTACACATTTAAAACTTATATAGTATGTTTCCAATGTTACACTGTTTATAAAATGTATGAAATGGAAAAGTCTATCTAATTTGTCTCCGCAGAGAGAAGATTTAATAATTATAATATCAGAGTTAAAACTTACCAATGTAGTTATTCCTTGACTCTGGCATTTTCCTTGAAAATAAGAATAAATACACTGCACAGGAATTTTGGGAATCTAATCTTGGGCAGAGTGGCGTGGGAATTCACTGTTGTGTTGACTTATACTAGACCAAAGTGTCATGACTAAATTTTGTTGGTGGAGGGGAGGTAGAAAGTCTTGAGAAGATCACTATTTCCTTTTCTACCCACTTGGATTATTTTGAGTGTCCGGGATTGGGTGGACAAAGCCAACTTACTTACTGAGAGGAACAAACCTGAGAGCATCCGGCTCCTTCTTGGGGTATCTACATGTTATATAGAAGAAAATTCCTATTTGTGCTTTGCCTTTTCTGTTATGCTAAAGAGAATAAATGATAAACTGCATGGAAATGTGGGGATAGGGTAGGAGTGGGTGGGGGTGGCCTTAGAAAGAAACCTAAGACTAGTGAAAAGATTCAATGAGTGCACCTTTGGGCTCGATGGATTTAGAGCCTTTATTTCAGATGGATTGTGTCCCCGTGTCCTGAGAAAACCTGTAGATGGAGTTGCTTCAGCTTACAGCCAGTGGTCCTTGAGAACCAGAGAGTGAGCATTAGTCATGACTAGTTTTCAAAAAGGCTGAGAGGCAGGTTTGGCCCTGTTGATAAGGACTCTGGGCAGAATTCTAAACGCAGTCTGTTATCAGTCAGAGTCCTTGATTGTCAAAAACAGAAACTATCTCTGGGTGTTATTGGATGGATACTGGATATTTTGACTAAAAATCCAGAGAGTTGGTCCCAGGCTCTCAGGGAAGCTGCAGAGCTTAGAAGAGGCCAGCCCATGCCCAGGAAATGGAGTCTCTTCTCTTTATTCGCTTCTGTTATTGATTCTGCCAGATTACCTATGTATGGCCTTTCTCTAAATCTAGAGGCTTTGAAAAACATGACTGTTTGCTGAGCCTCTCCATGCTCATGCTCCCTGGCCTTGGAAAGGCCATGTATATATTTGGATTCCTTCTTTCTTCCCTAATAGAAGGTGAAGATCTCACATCCCCACAAGACCTACCCCCTAGGCAGAAGCCCCAGGCATAGGAAGGGTGTACAAATACTAGACAGTTGAAGGAGTGATAGATGATCATTGCAGTGGTCATATGGAAGGAAGTTTTTCACAAGGAGCTAGTGTAGTTAACTGCAGCCATTCATAGCAGGTGAAACTTACCCTCGGTTAGAAGATGGTTAGAAGATAGAACAAAGTTTTTATTTTTAATAGCTTATGCTCTAAGATCAAGAATTGACAAATGGGAAAACCAAGTCTCAAATACAAGTCACAACTGATTGAAGCTGGGCACTAGTACTGTATGGGATTTCTTTAGGCACTTAAAGAAAGGAAGACTGACTCCTTAATGAGTTGGCTGGCATCATCAGGGGAGGGTTCATCTAATCTGCTTTTGAAGTTAAGCAGGAACAGTTAGTGAATGTGCTGATAAGACTTATGATCCAACAAGATCTCTGGGAAAGGGAAAAAAGAGTGGAATTCCACAGGACACAACTCAATATGATATAAATATTACATCTTGTTCTGATTAAAAAAATCTAGATGCATCTTTAAGATGAATAAAGAGACAACCACTTAGCAATAGTGTATGTGATGATCCTTTTCACATCTCAATCATTTAAATAGATGAAAGCATGGCATAAGTGCCAATAGCCTGAAATGCTGATGGTCATTACATATGCTAATGGAAATAAAGTGACCATCACAAGAGGCACATCTGCCCTGTTCCACTCTGCATAGCTCCGGTGACATGTTAAATTTCTATTAATTTGGCCACACTCAGGAAGGCTGTTTGGGATAGGGTGACCAAGGTGCAGGTGCATGTAAAAGCGTGATAAGTGAGGACTGTAAAAACAGTGAGTCGTTTTCTTGAGCAGTGGGAGACATGGCAGCTGTCTAGGAAGACAGGTGGGTACCAGAGGCAGAAGTGTGGGTAGTGGCATGACCATGGCGTGAAGAGCTAGAAGCAGTGGATGGATGCCAGATGCAAACAGAAGGGATTTGAGTACCAGGGGCCCATTGCCTATGAAGGGAAGTCACATGTTACTTGTGACCACTAACTAGTGTGACCTGCTAGCTAGTCAGGGAGGATTAAACATTTCATAAGCATTTTTTTTTTGCTCATATTAATTTCACGGGTCTTCGGGATCCTTGAATGGCAGACAATGTTCCCCAAGGCTCTTTTTCCCGTCAGCCGGCTATTGAAAATTTTAATATCTGCACGAGGCTTGTGAAACACTCGGAGGAGTTTTCAGACCTGGGAATATTAATTCATCATAAAGCTGTACTGGAATGCCTTAATAAAGAGCAACATGAGACAATAAATATTTGATTTGAAGAGATGGGATCATAAACCAATCATCCAGGCACTTGCTGCAGAGAAAGACTTTCCTTAATTGGCACTAGGCTGCCATTACACAAGAGGTCTCTTCTTAGGAGGTGAGTAGCCACGACCCCCCCCCCACTGAAGGTATTTTATTTTAAGCTTATTTAATCTTAAGGTGTTAAAATTGTCTTGCTTATCAAATTATAAAGGTATTTGTTAGGGGAACTTAGTTTGCCATAGCCCTAGAGAAGTCTCTTTTGTACTTTAAAAAATATAAAGAAGTTGTAAAATAATGGTTCTGTCAAGAAAATTACATATTGATTTGTTGTTCCATACTGGGATTTGGGCTAACAGGTCCAATGTTGGGTTACGGTTGTTCATAAAACACATCCCTTTTTGAAGGTCATCTAGGAGAGGACTCTCTGCTTTCAGCCTGTATCACTGTCACCCTGCTTATTGGACATTTATAGAGTGCCTTCTGGAGCCATTATTCCAGCTGAGGAAACGATGGGCCCAAACACACATTGTGGAAATTAAAAGTTTAAAAAGTGGTGCTTTCAAGGTTTTTGGCCTTTACGAGGCAAACAAGTCCAAGTGTCTTCCCCAGCAATCGTATTTACTGAGAGAAATTAGCATAAAAGTAGTTAGCTTGCAGCACGATTTGAAAATTACAGCCTTGTAAAGGATCCCCAAGTTACAACAGCTGGAAGCATGCAGTCACCAGAAAATGCATTGTAAAAGTCCGGGCTGGTCTCGGGACTAATTTCATTCCTTTGGCATTTCTCTTCCTTGCTCTCTAGTGTGTCTTTTAGCTTATTGTTCTGGGATAATGAAAGACCTGCTGAGGGTAAACACTGCCATCCAGCCATTTTTGATTTGTTCAGAGTTTATTCACTTGTTCATTTATTTAAAAACACCA
>NW_022196914.1:63649796-63655083 GCF_008632895.1 Mastomys coucha | reverse complement strand
AAAAAAAAAAAAAAAAAACCCTGATTAGGTACATTTGTTGAGTACCAACTATGTAGAATAACAGTGATGATTTAAAAAGAAAAAAGTTGCCACTCACATAGTTCTGGAGCTGATAGGAAAGGTGGAAAAATACAATAAAATGTTATACCAGCCACAAAAAGCTTGAGGTATTCAGAGCAAAAGTGTACATTTGGGGAGATGATCTTATAGAATTGATATTTGAGCCCAGTCTGGACGATGTGTAGACATAGCCAGGCCCATGGCTGAGAGAGACTGGGGTAGCATGGGGTGCTGTGATGTACCTGGGACACCTGTAGTTGGAACCTCAAGGGAAGGGTTCTTGGGCTCTATCAGAATCTAAGAACTCATTGAAAATGCACATTGTGGGAGCCAACTGTGCCGTATCCCTGGGGACTATTTTTCTGGTGGTGTATGTGTGTTAGCTGGCCACATGCCTTTAATCCAGCACTGGGGAGGCAGAGGAGGGTCAATCTCTGTGAGTCTGAGGCAGCCTGGTCTACAAAGGGAGTTCCAGGACTGTTACACAGAGAAACCCTGTCTTGGAAAACCAACCAACCAACCAACCAACCAACCAACCAACCAACCAACCAACCAACCAGACAAACAAACAATTAAAAAAAAAAAAAACCACTTAGGGTAAGGTATTTCACAAAGAAAAAGGGTATTACTATCTTGTCTCAGGCCTCTAGGGTATGAAGTCCAAAAAACATATCAGAGGTTCTTCTGGTAAGGGCCCCTTAGGACTACATCCTATCACAGCAGGAGCATGAGTAGCTCTGTCTACATCCTCTCACTTTCTTTGTAAAACCATGTGAGTCCAACCAATCACTTCCCTGCTAAGAATGTGGGAACATATTTAAAAATACGTTTACTGGCCATTGTACTTCCTTTGAAAAGTCTCTCTTCAATTTACTTGCACATTTATTGAGTAGATGATTTTTGGTAGGTTTTTTTGTTTTGTTTTTTTATGTTTTCCACAAATTATTTCTCTGGTGTGTAGTGGGAAAAGATTCAATTATACCTTAATAAGGCTTGGAAGAAGGAAGGCTTACCTTGACCTTGAAGCCAGGGGAAAATGCTGTGAGACTAGAGATGGGGATGTTGTAATAGGTCAGTGGAGAGAGAAGGACAGATTAAAGCTGTAGTGGGGGTTGGTAAGGAGTGGGCAGAGCTAAGTCGTGTTTTGAAGATAGAGTTGATCAAATGTACTAATCAGTTGGGTACTTCCTTGCCTTTTCGGAATCTGGGGCACCTTGTGTTTAGGGAGGTGTTTCAGAGGCATTGCTGTGGAGGTGGCCCTGAGGGCAGAAATGGGCATCCAGGGGCTTCTTCATTCCTTCCTTAGCAGAGGACTAGACATTTTGACCTGCCTGTTGCAGATGGTGCTGGAGTCCCTTCCTCTTCATTGCCAGACCTACATTCCTTTACCACTCAGTGAGTTCTGTAGTTCTGGCATCTCTGCCTGGTTTTCTTCTCTCTCCATAGACGCTGAGAGGAAGGCAAAGCAGGCATCTCAGTTGGGGTACAGGCTTAAGCTCTCTAGTTTCGGAGGGAGTTAACTGTGCTTCTGAGCACACCCACGTCCTCCGACATGTCCTTGGGAGCAGGCACATATGTGCAGATCTCCCTCTAACCTTGACCCCGTTGGATTGACAGAATTCATCACTTTCCATAGAATGTATGCCGATTCCTAAGTTCAATATAGAAGTATTCTTCATTCTGAATTTAACAGTAATATTACTTACCATATTATTTATTCATTATGCCTGAATTTACAATCTCTGATATAAATTGGCTCCTTATATCTCCTTGTAATATGGATCATATGCACCTTAAGGAAGAAAGGAGAACCCACATCCTGGACAGAGAGGCCAGCTTTAATGGAACGGGGGCTTGTGGTATAGGCCTTCAGTAGAGCACCAAAGATGGAGGGTAAGCTGGGGACAGGCTGGGAATATACTTGCTCTGAACCAGTGTTCCTTGAACTTTATTAGTCCCCAGCTCCTCTCCTACTGGAAGTACACACTAAATCGAGGCAGAATTCGGTTGACTTTCCTTTTCTTATAGGACTCAAAGGTTTGTAATCTAATTTATTTGGTTGTCTTGGAAGAAAATAAGGGCTGAGGGAAGCAGCACTTGCCAAACCCCAGCCTGTGCTGTCATTCATTGTCTCCCTGACTCCCTTTGTCCTCCAGGGTCCCTTCTCACCTCATTGGCAGTCCCCTCCATTCCTCCTGCTAGTGTTCCCTCCCCCAGTAATTAAAGAGGGAATGAGAATGTCAGTTTAACTTCTTACTGAGACCTGGAGCTAACCACAGATCTTATTTTAGGGCACAGCCTTTCCCCTCTAGCTCCTTGAAGTCCCCTATTAGTTCAGATGCTTTATTTACTGAACAAACAAGCCCAGATTTCAGAGGGAACAGTGAATAAGAGCCACACTTCTTGGGGGGTAGGCAGGGAAGAGGCTCTTGGTATGCTGCCGCTCTGTCCAGAAGCTATTTGTTCATTTTCCTCAAAAAGGGCAAGCCTAGTGTAGAGTAAAGGCAGGACAACTGTCCCAATGTCCTGGTGGTGTTGACACAAGTTCTTTTCTCACATAATCTGCAAGGGTCCTTCTCTTGACTTGTAGGAAGGACACACGGAGTCAGGCCACTCCATCTGCAGAGTCTAAAAGATAGGAAGTCTCCACCTCAGCCTTTCCTTTGCTTTTGGTACCTGGCCCATGAGCATGCACCCAAGGGGCTCGCTCAGTGGGTTCCTGAAACAGAACTAGATCCTTTGTGGGGTTTATTAGAAAAAAAACACGCTTCCCAGGGCAGTGTTTCTTAGTGACTCCTCATGATTTCTGTTCTCCTCATTTGGTAGGAATAGACCCAGAAAGACAAAATGACCCACCCCAGGCCCTGTAATTTCGGAGCAACTGAATTACCTCTTAAATTCAGACCTCCCAGCCAATGCAGACTCACTGTCCTAGATGCCTGGAACGTTGACTTTGACCTAGTATAGCCACCTGCATCAGAGCACCTGGGGCCCATGACAGAACAGTGGTAGCTTGGTGATCAGTGACCTGCATTTCCAGCAAGCTTTTCCTCTGTCTTGTCACCACACTGACATTTGAAATCTGCTGACGGAAATCCACAGGATTAACTTGTGTTTCGCCCTTGTTCTACCACAGCCGTCCTGAGTGCGCTTCCTTGGCCCTAATTGCTTTCTGTTTGTGCTTCTCATGCTAAAAGGCACAGCCTGGCTGAAAAGAAAAGTCTGGAGGCTCTGTGACAGTGACAGTGGAGACAGCTAGCTGTAGCCAAGCTACAGTCCCCTTCTCTGACCTCCTGCACTGCCTCTTCATGGAAGGAGAGCAACAAAACTTATTTTTTCAACTGTTACCGCTTTGTCAAGTAGCTACCTTCTTGCTGTCATTGGTTTCTCAGAATTGCTTTACTGTTGTTGTTAACTCAACTTGGAGTTATTTGGGGGTAATTGAGTGGTATTGAAGGTTAGTTAATAGTGACTCAGAAGTAACAGGAAAACTGGACAGCTGTACAATATGTCATGTGTGAGGGTGTGTGTGTATGAGAGAGAGACGGGACAGGCTGGGGAGACCTACTTTGTGTCAACAGGTGTCGAGGCTTCAGGTAATTAAATATACTTTACATTTGTCCTCTGACCCACTTCCTATTTAAGGGTGTTTGGCTTCACATGTCAGCCACCACTCCCTGTGGTGATTCTTATGATCATAAGTTAAAAGACTGGCCTTTATTTAGGTCAGGATACCCAGTAGTGAGTTACAGTGTGTCAAGACTATAGTGTTCCTTCCTGCTGGTCTCCTCCACTGTGGTGGGGGATACTCAGGTTGGTTTTTATCAATGTTTCTTCAAATCCCAGATGCAGTTTAAGTGGCTTCTTCTGGTTGGGTGTTCTTGAAGGTCAGTTCAAGGAATGGTATAGATTTTAAACATGTTCACATGTGGTCCTGGTGCTGATCTCAGTGAATTCCATCAAAGACAAGCTAAAAAATAAAGGCAGGTTCAGATTCATGAGTATTGTGGAGGCTGATCTGCTGTGACCTGGACATTTGTGTGACTAGTATTATATGAAAAAGGAACACTAAAGTGGGCATTGTCTTCAAGGATTGTTGAGTTAGATATGTCTAAATGCTTTTTAGGGTAGGTCATACTGATGGTCAGGAGGTACTGAGTGGAATGAATTACTACTGCCCCAGAGAAGGTGCCACTGGCAGTCACCTGAGGGGGCAAGAGGGATAGAAAGAAATCCTGTGTAAGCCAGATAAGACCATCTGTGTCTATTTCCAAAAAGGCCAATCTTTGAAGAGGTCACTTTGTATATTCTAGAGATTGTTCTTTGGCTATTCTTTTGGGAGGCGATAATAGGGAATCCTGAATAGAATGGAGTGTGGGGATGTTGCAGTAAATCTCCAACCCCAGTAAGCCCATGCAAAAACACAGCTACAGAATTTATAAGCTGCATGCCTAGACTGGGCGGATTTACCACTACACTACTCTATTCTCCAGCTATGAGATCCCTTGCTACTTGCGGCTTCTCCTGGCCATGTGGTTCTACTTCATCTTCCTTCCACCTCTTCTTCCTCTGTCTTCTTCTATTCTCTATTCTCTTCTTCCACTCTCTAAAACCTCCAGCCCCACCTTTCTCTTCTTCTGCCAAGTCACAGGCTCTAGCCTTTATTTGACCAGTTAAAATGAGGAGAAGGTTCACATGAAATCACCTGTGTATGTGGTCCATTCCTCATCGGAGCAGCTCCTCTTGAGGAGACAAAATTAACACCAGAATACAAACAACATGAGGGCAGCCCATGACATGGGGGAGTGGACAGTGGATTCTAGAAGAAGAGGGAACTAGGAGAAGAGATGAGGTCTCTTTCATCTCAGGGTTTACCTTGACCAGCAACTGGGACTCTGAGCTCTAAAAGCAGGTCTGGCTGACTTCTTATCCAGCAGCAGCTACCTCACTGGCTCAAAACACAAGATGCCCCTTTTGCTACAGCCTTATTAGAATCATTCTGGCTGCAACTTAAAGGATAAATTCTTTAATTTACACCCAATTGACAGTGTGAAAGTGAGCCCACTGTTTTTGCCAATGGTTAAGCAAGAATGCACCGAATGCCATAGGAAGTCGTCTTTACAGAGGTTTCCTTTGACAGCTGTTCCAGTCCATTTGATAGGTAGATAGCTCTGTGGGCACTGGCCACTTTCTTTTTTCTTTTTTAATTTTTAATTTTTAATTTTTT
>NW_022196914.1:63619223-63649510 GCF_008632895.1 Mastomys coucha | reverse complement strand
CATTGATGATCGACTTTGCAATCCTCTACTATACACATGCTGCCAGAACAATCAGTCCCACCATGTATGGCCACTTTCACAGGGTATTGTTATATGCATTTAGTGCTTAATGTCATAAACATGTCTCCAAACTGCTGGCACTAGGTGGACTATCCAATAAGCTGTTTTTTTGTTTTTTGTGTTTGTTTTTTTCTGAAACAAGGTTTTTCTAGATCATCCTGGCTGTCCTGGAACTCACTCTGTAGCCCAGGCTGGCCTTGAACTCAGAAATTCGCCTGCCTCTGCCTCCCAAGTACTGGTATTAAAGGTGTGTGCCACCACTGCCCAGCTCCAATAAGCTGTTATTTGTCCATTTTCGATGCCTTTAACTGGGATAAAGGCTAGTAGGTTGCCATGAGTTATAATCGATGAGTGTCTCCAAGGTGACTTCATAGGCACCCTGGTACCTCTGGGCCAGATCTGCATGAGCAGCTGTACATAACTAAGAATTGTATTCCAGATGGGAGCAGTTAGCCTGCCAGGGGCATTAATAGTTACATGTCCTTGGTTGATTGCCCAAACTGGAATTCTATTTGCCTCTCTGCAAACTAGACCTTGTAGGCTCTCCTTTTCAGCTCTCACTTCAAGCTCCAAGGCCACCAGTAGACCAAGGCTAATTATGAATGTTCCCCATAGCAAAGGGGTTAAAATATTCTCACATTTGTTAGACACACAGGTAATATCTTCATGACAGAGGACCCAAGGTAGAAGGTCGGGGGTGGAGCTGAGAAGAAAGACCAAGAAAGTACCCAAGACAGTAATTGATAAAAAATAGAGGGTCTGGAGGCTGGGAAGCTCAAGAGCATGGCGTGACACATGGTTGAAGTCTATAGAAGGCCTCCATATTGTGTCCTGATATTTCAAAGAACATCACATAGTGACACAGGTGCCTTGGACCTCTTTTCCCCCTTATAAAGCCACTGTGGGGACCACCACCCTCATGACCTCAGAAAATCCTGATGGCTTCCCAAGACCCCACTTTCAAACCATTATGACAGAACGTGGGGGTTAAATTTCCAACCCCCATGATTGGAGGTGCACACATGGAAGCCTTAGCAGTGTTGGAGAAAAGGGGTTTTGACAAGCATCAAGTGTAGCTGTGTTTGCAGTGTTGGGAGTCCATCTCTGCCTGTGCTTCTTTATTAATGTAGCATTACGTTTTTAAAAGATATATAGGAAGCAGAAGACATGTTTAAGAAAGGGCCAGTGGGCCATGCTTCATATTCTAGTGAAAACTGAGGTAGTGCTGTCTCTGCAGAGACTTTGAGCATCTTGCTATCAAAAGAGGATGTAGTTCTAAAGTGGTCCCTAATGACTATTCTGAACACCTGCCTAGAGCACATGGAGGCTGCCAGCAAAGCTGGAAGATGGGGAAGGGGTTTGTTGTACAACCATGGAGATGGGAAGATGTCGCTTCTTATCTTCCAACTATACCAGGAGCTTTTCTTACCTCTTTTTTACGTTCTTTTCTCAAAGAGCACTAGTTAATAATTCACACACAGTAGCCAATTAAATAGAAATTTCATTTGATGCGACAGAGGGTTCAATTAAATGTGTTTGGAAATCAGGTGCATAAATTGCTTTGGAAGAAATTTAAATATTTACATGCATATATGCATTGTGAGTATAGTTGTGGGTGTGTATATATGTTTTATACATACACACTTGCCTATGAATCAGGGTTGAAATTTGCCCAGAGAACTATGTGCCAGTCACGTGCCCAATTAGTCATGCATATAAAATGTAGCACTAGCTTTGTCAGTGAGAAACAGAGTGATTTTCAGTAGCATTCCAGGGTTCCTGGGAAGACTAAGGCTAGTAATTTTTAAGGTTTATAATAGAAGAATTAGAGGAAAAGTTTAGAGGGAAGGTTACTTTCTTGGTTTGGAAATATTGCAGTCTGGCAGAATGGCACGTGCCTCCAGTCAGCATCTTAGGAGTCCCTGGCAAGAGGAGTGCTTCACCCAGGTATTTAAGATCTGTCTGGGTTACAGCAAGACCATCTCTAAAAACATATGATAAGAAGATATCATATGTTCTTATCAATGATAAGAAGAAACATACTATAGCGAGCGAGACATTGATCAGTTAATGGTGTTTACTTAGCATGTGCTTCTCTAAAGCTACCATATGCTCTTGCAGGAGGTTACAAGGGATGAGGCTGCCCACTAAGGTTCTAATAGGCTTTCCAAGGATGAGAACAAGAAAGAGTGGGTATGAGTTCTTACCAAAGGTATTGCTACCTTCAGGATCAGAATAGATCAGCAAAAGTGATATGGTAAATTACAAAGGAACAGATAGATTATATAGAATAGAGCCAGAAGAAGGCCACCAATATTAAGAAGTACGACATTTGAATTGTTGTTTTAATGGAGACAAACATAACTGCTGACTTTACTTTCTAGGAAGAAAGAAAATCTGGGAGAGTTTTCCTCTACAGCAGTGCTTCTCAGCCTTCCTAATGCTGGGACCCTTTAATACAGGTCCTCGTGTTGTGGTGATCCTCAACCATAAAATTATGTTGTTCCTACTTCATAACTGTACTTTTATTGCTATTATGAGTCATAAATATCTAATATGCAGCCTTCAAAAGGGTCATGTCCCATAGGATGAGAACCACTGCTCTATGAACTAGTGGTGGTGTAAGGGGTTCATAGAAGGAGCTAGAATAACTGTATCTTTGTCCTTTGATTTGTTCTGAGAAGATATGGGGGGAAGAGATATTATCTGGTGTCCTTAGCTCTCAAAAGAGAGGAATATTTTCTACTGAAGTTTGCTTCAAAGGAAAGAGTCTTACTGATTCTATTACATGGTGGAGGTTAAAATGAAAGACTTGGGGGTCAGG
The DNA here is from genome assembly GCF_008632895.1 of Mastomys coucha. Lineage (NCBI taxonomy): Eukaryota > Metazoa > Chordata > Mammalia > Rodentia > Muridae > Mastomys > Mastomys coucha. Next base: position 63,646,626 of record NW_022196914.1, on the reverse strand, counting down.
CTGCCCAGCTGAAGCTCCTGTGCCTGATAATCACTTTGTGACTTTTAATAGTGTTAACCTCTATGAGCCTCAGTTTCTCTCTCAGTAAAGTGAGTATAGCTTCATTATTTGACTCATGGTTATAAGCTGCATGAGTGTTGAGAACAGCATGTGGCATGGTAATCTGTGTTCGCTCAGTGTTACCATCAACAGTTAATACTCTCAGTACTGTTATTATAGCTCTGTATGCTTTTGCTACTGAAGATGCTCATAGGCACAGGGAAGGCTTTCTGAGTAAATAAATCAGAGCCCTAACATTTACTAATGTACAGATTTAAGTCCTGAGTAAACATTGCCATGTAACCGAAAGTATTTTAATAAGACTTAAGGAAGAGCCCCTTGTTTCTGTTTTTCAGTTAGCCTCCCCTTCCCAAGGAGGGCAGTTTGTCCTTGGTATCGCTCTGCTTCTTTGATACTCTTAAAGAAGCATGTGTCACCACTGTGGAAATCCCAGTTGGATAAATAGCTCTTCTCCTTTGCTTCTCTCCTGCCCTCTGCTTCTTATGCTTCTTAGTCTCCTGTTTTCGATTTTTCATTCCATCCCTGTCTGCCTCACCAGTCGCCCTGCCTTGTAATGGTTCATGAGCTCTGTGGCATAGGTTTTATAGTTTACACATTTGCTATCACGATGTATCTGATTTATTAAATTATGTAGAGAAAGCATTTAAACAAAATTAAAAATAAAGTGTAGTCAGTATATCTTAGCCTTACCTAAGATATACTGGGGAAAAGCTACATTTTCCCCTTTATTTCTAGAGGTTTTGTATTATGTGTTATTTGTAAACCCAAATGCAAAGTTTTAAAAATGTAGTTTTGAATACTTAAGTAGGAAGCGTTATTTAATTAGCTGTTGTAACCCTTCATTTAGATGTTGAGAGTCACAACTTTTTTATTGACAGTAACTATCATGTTTTAAAGCACCAACTAGACTTAAAAAGATAGTGTTTTTTCCTCTGGTTTTCTGTGACCTCTGGCACTTACAGTCTTCCATGCCTCTTCCAATTTCTCTTAGTCAGGGTTTCTATTCCTGGACAAAACATTATGACCAAGAAGCGAGTTGGGGAGGAAAGGGTTTATTCAGCCTACACTTCCAGGTTGCTGTTCATCACCAAAGGAAGTCAGGACTGGAACTCAAGCAGGTCAGGAAGCAGCAGTTGATGCAGAGGCCATGGAGGGATGTTCCTTACTGGCTTGCTGGGACTGGCTGGGAAAGGTTTGATAGAGACATCCATTTGTGACTGAACACTCCAGTGACACTCTCCGCACTTGGGCTTGCTGTGAGTTTTTGGGTTAACCGCCATCTATATCACAAAGAGACTTCTCTGATAAAGTCTGAGAGCTGTGCCAATCTATAGATACAGAGATACAGATTTAGAGGGCAGTTTGAAACTGTATACATTTAGCAAAATGATAGCAGTTGGGTTACCCCTGGGGGCTATAAGCTCTCCAATTATGAGTTTTTGGCCAGAGTAACAGTACCAGGTGTGCATTTCCTCCCATGGAGCAAGCCTTAAAGTCAGTCAGACCTCTACAACATTTACAGCACTATTGCACCCAAGGGCACAGCTTGCTATGCCTGTTGTTATTGTAGTGCATCGGGTTCACAGCTAGCCAAAACTGGTATTGACTTTCTTGCAGCAGCCTGCATACCACTTTCCAGTACTGTAAAGGCAGGTGGCAGGGAAGAAGCGTCCATCCAGTATTCACCTTGCTGTCCTATGTCCTGTGGCCAAGGTGTGTGGTGTCTTCAGCAGTAGGGTCTTCACATCAAGTTCTGATGGGTGAACAAGAACAAGGAGAATAGCCTGCCTTGTTTTGGAGATCCATAGGACACTTCTAACCAACACATCAAGGGGAGATGTCCCACACCAGATACTGGGCTTTTTATTGGGTGATGACTTATACGGCTTCTGAAGGAGCATTTCCTCATGTAGAGCAACTCCAATTAAACTCTTTCATATAAATTTTCATAAGGAGTAGATGAAGCATTGCCTATGGGCATGACAGGACAGCTGGACTCATGAACTTGAAGCAGCTGTAGTTGACTGTATCAAGCCATCAACACTTCAGCAAGGAGTGGGGAGGGGCTTACATAGTCCCATTTCTAGCTCAGGAGCTATTGACAATTGGTGGCTTCTGAGGGAGGACAGTCAGCTTTCTTTAAGGGTGGCACCTGGTAGATCAACAGTGGTCCATTGGATGGCCCCACACTCATAAATGTATTGGTGACACAAACTGGAGTGGGTAGGTTACTAATGAAAAAGGAAAACATAGAAATTATGGAAAAGTAAGGGATGTGTCTAGGAAGAGGTGGGGGTGAATATGGTCAAAATACATTCTATTTATGTATGGCTTCTTAATTAATTAATTAAAATATCATATTTAAAAAAACTGTTAACACTGGAGGTCAGCAAGATGACTCATTGGGCAAAGGTACTTGTTACCAGGTCTGATGACCTAAGTAAGTTCAATCCCTGGAAACTACACCATGGAAGGAGAGATCTGATTCTCACAAGTTGTTCTCGGACCCTCACAGAGGTACCATGAATTAAGCATGTGTGTGTGTGTGTGTGTGTGTGTGTGTGTGTATAGAAATATAAAAAGCAAATAAAGACGTTGATCTCAAGTTGAGCTAATGTTTTGCCTGAAGATGCAGTGGCCGTTTCCTAGGTGAACAGGAGTAGCCTAAGTGGCTGCTTGTGACTAGCTAGTTGTATAAGTAGCCTGAGTATCCCTGTATCTAAATAATGTATGCATGAGAAATATTTAACAACAACATATTCTCTGTTGAGTAAACTTTTTCTTGGTGTGTACACAAATGCGGCCTGACCCAGCATTCAGGGAAGGCCTTGCAAGCTTTTAGGTTCTGCTTCTTAGCAGTCTTTCTACTGGGCTTGGCTACCTCTTGCCTTGCAGTGTGTGCCGGTAGACCAAAAGGGATGATTTACTTCTCAGGATGGTTCTCTGATGCTGGCAGCTTGGCAGTGATGTGATATGTCCACCTATTTGGGTATGCACTAGTGTTAGGAATGCTATCGAAGCCATGCCTCCAACAGCCTGCCTTGTTTTAGTTATGGTCAAGGTTTCAGACTAAGTTTAGATGATCTGAGCTTTACCTTAGCAAGCTAACTCCCACCATTTCCAGGGTAGAGCTTTGACTTCTGTAGAAACTGAACATGTGATAATGCCTGGGACCCTAAACTATGGGGAGAGGGAGAGGAGAATGGTCGCTTGGTACTTCTTACTCCGTTTTCTTATATGAGCCTGTGTCCCAGATGCCTTCTGGTTGCAGATAGAGTCCCATCATTTGTAGTTCTGGAGTAACGAGGGGAAGAGGTACACATGGTAGCTGTGTTGGGGAGGAATGACTGCCAATGACTGGGTTATTTTAGGACAGACAGTGGGGGCGACACTCACCTCGATACTTACCTGGACTATGGGTGAGTCCAGAAGGCTCCTGCTTGGACCAAGACTGACCACTAGCTGAGACCAATGAGAGATGTCTCATGATGACTCTTACAGTATGGTGAAGGCAAGGGAAATGGTTTGCAATCTTAGCTGAAAAGTCTTCCTCTTACACTCATATCCTTGTGTGTTATCATTCACAATAGCCCCACCAACTCCAGTGGACATGCCAAACTGGAAGGAGGAAAACCCACGAGGCTTCAACCATGTGTAATGAATGATTGACAGCAGAGGGAAGGGGAGAGGTGGACTGGCCTGGGGAAGAGAACACACACTGGTTGTTTAATGCCAAGCAGACAGCTCTGAAAACATACAAGTAACATTGTACATAGTCAACAGGTTTTATTTAGGAATATATATGCATATACATATATGCATACAATAGCAACTAGTTTCTTTTAAAAAGAGGCTATGAATTTGAAGGAGAACAGGGAGATGTATATGGAAGGTTTTGGAGAGAGGAAAGGTAAGGGAAATTTTAATTAATTGTATTTAATTACAAATAATTACATTATAAAAATTATAACCCACATAAATAGATGATGCATGGATACATACATACATACATACATACATACATACATACATAGAAGAGTAGAACTACCAAATGACCTTTGTGGAAGCATTTCAGTGTATACTCTATCTTTGGAAAAAGTTTTACAAGCTGCACCTTCTGGTCTTTAAGTAAGTGTCTTAAGCACTGGGAACTGTACACAGCTGCTCGTATTATATTTTAAGCTTTGTGAAAGTGGAAACAGTTGGTTTCTTTGATCTCTAGGAACACCCATCATCATTGTGGAAACTACTAATTGCCACTTAGCACTCTTTTTTTCCTGCTCTCTGGCCTCACCCTGCATTATCATCCTAACTTTGGTCTCTTGGGAAATACTCTCAGTACTTAAAGAGGAACCAGGGCCATGTTCACCCTAGCCAGGGTACCTTCATTTCCCTGAGGATCAGGGATGGGCTTGGTTTCTGTGGTGTCCACCCTGTGGACCTGAGTCCTGTACAGGACCAGATGCCTTCATCTTCTCTTGCTACCTGGGCACCTTGGCACTTCATCCCTCTTTAGTTGCTGTTTTTCTTCTCAGGTGGTCAACTTCTTGTTCTTTCCTATCCCAGCTCTTATCTTCCCGGTCTAGTTCAGTATGGTACCTGGTTGTTGTCTGGCTCACTGTGATCTCCAAATCTGGTGTCTCCCAAGCTATTTGGACTTCTAAGCCTGCTGTTGCCCAGGGAATGCAGATAACCTTGGGGGTAAGACTACTCCTGAGGTTGATGAATAACCTCTCCAGTGCCTACATAATTTGGTTCTGCATTTCTGACTACATTTGACAGGCATTAAAGTGCACAGGGCCTGTGAATGTACTAAGCTGTATAGAACTTTTTGTATGGAAAGTGTAGGTATTGCAAGGGGGCGGTGGGCTCTCAGATCATCTTTTCTGGAGGCTTCTGAGGAGTACCGTAGATGTTTTGGACTTTGGCTCTCTCACATAAGATTTTCAGGTTCACCTGGAATTGACTTCTTCTACTGGAAAGCAGTGTAAGTTTTGCAGGCATGTGACATGGATAGCTTAGAAGCCTTTTCAATGCATTAACCACCATTAGTAATAATTAATCTGAATGAGGTAACACTCTGGCTGACTGAAACTCCACTTTTGGTGTCCCCAACTTACTGACCATGTGACCTTGGAAGAGTCATTTTGCTGTTCTTATGTTTTTTTTTTTTAACTAGTTTTTCTCACAGAATCTCCAGTTAATGACTATAGAGATATTGGAATATTGGAATATTTTGTGTCTTAAATATTTATACAACTCTGAGATCTTAGAAGGAGATTAGTTTTTGTATTGCTCTTCCCAACAAAACAAAACAAGACCAAAAAAAAAAAAAAAAAAAAAACACTTCATAACCTTTAATGAGAAATTGTAAATTTCTTTCTTTTTTTCAACTTGTTAGCTTCTAGTCTTAAGCACTAACCATTTTCTCTCTCCTCTTTTCACTTGTCTGTGTCCCACAGGGTCTATGTGGCCCAAGCTGGCCCCTGGTCTTGAACTATCAAGCATCCCGCCTAACCCTCTCATCACCAATGGCTGAGCTCAACTTACTAAACTGTTAGCTATCATTTTCAGGGGATTTCAACTCCCTTTTCTTTTCTTTAAATATTACAGTGTTCTGAATGACACCCATGCTCCCTCTCTTGGCTGAGTTATGGCCACGTCTTCCAAGCCATTGACATTATCAACAATTTGTGAGCTTTATGTAGTTTTTCTTCATTCCGAAAGAAGAAAGCAGTTCTTTAAGGGCCCCAGTATTTCTTTGGGAGTTTTGGGGGGTGGCTTTTATGAAAGCCAGAGCATTGGGATCTTTGGTGGAGGTATTGTCCCCTCTCCACTATTTTCCCTGTAGTTCAAGAGGTATGAATGTGGTTCTTTCATGGTACCATGTGAGGAACAGCTAGCTGTAGCCCATCATTATGAGGCCTGTAGGGCACCTTGGAGTGGTGTGTTGACTGTTGATTTTAGTTAAGCCTGAAAAGAGGAATTGGGCATTTTTATGTCAGTATAGTTATTCTGTGACTGTTGAGAGCATTCTGCTAATAGCATGCAGTAGTGCCCCACAGAACTTAATTTCATCCTCCTAGTAACTTCCCTAGATTAATAGTACCTTACAAAATAACTTACTGTACCTTGCCCAGGGTTCCAAAACTAAGTATGTGGTCAAATTGACATTGATAATGATCAGCATTAGTATTGGTTAAGTTTCTTCTTGAAATTCTGTACAGTAAAAACTTAAGAGTACATGAAAGGAATTCTCTTGTGAAAAACGGGGAATTCTGAATCCTTGGTTGTTAAGGATCATACAGTAACCTTCTGTATGATTGATTATAATATAATTTTAAGTTCCTGATTTTTCAAGTGTCTTAACACTCTTATTCTTGCTAAATAGACAGAAATATCTCTTATAATATTAAGGCTAATATCACAGACTTATGATATGTCTTTAATATTCACAGACTTGATTGAATTAAGCAAATTTAGAACAGTTGTTTTAAAATAAATTAAAGGATTCATTTTATAGCCTTATCAGGGTCCTGTAGCCAAACACCACAGGTAGAGACTTTGATGTATTGGTAGGTCCCACTTCTTGACTCAGGTAATTGAGTTCTTGTTGCCCTCATCTACCAGAAAGAAGAAAGAAAATTCTTTGGGGTTTCTTTTAGAAGAACATTATTCTAGTCACCTTCCTGTCATGAAACAAAATACCTTTCGAATAAAAAATTTTAACTTAAATTTTAGAAATTCATATACAATTACTGTATTTATATTTCTATCCCTCTCACTCCTACAACTCCTCCCATGCCTCCCACTCCTTCTCAAGTTTATGAATTTCTCTTTTTAAATTATTAGTGTGTATGTTTGTGTATGTGTGTGTGTTTGTATGTACAATTCACTGCATCTATTTAGTACGGCTCATAAGTATCTCATACATACATATGTATTCAGGCCTAGTCTTTGGGATTGGATGTCCTCTTAGGGGACCAGCCCCTGTATAAAACTGATTCTTTCTTTCTCAGTAGCCATTGATTGCCTATAGCTCTTCATTTCAGAGGGGAACCTTGTGAAATTTCCCCAAATATATTGGCATGTCAACTGATGTCATTATGCGGGTCTTGTTTAGGCAACCATATTGTGAGATTTCATGGGTGTAGCGTTCATATAATGCTTGAGAGGATGCCATCTTGAAGTAGACTTCTGGTTGTCTGGTTCTTAAAAAGTCTTTCTGACTCTTCCCCTTTATCTTCAGTGAGGCTTAGGGGAAGGGGTTACATTCAAGGTTTATTTTCATTCTCAGATCTGGAAGGTGTGGTCTGTGGTTGTTTGACCACATTTTTTGAGGGGACTGTGACAAGGAAATCACATCATGATACAAAGAATGTGGTGTTTTTGACACTACCAACTTCATCACAACCCAGGGAGCAAAGAGGAAGAGACAGAGACCTGTCTGTATTCTTTAGGAATATATCTCACGTGACCTGAAAATCTCCCGCTAGGTTCCATCTCTTTAGGGTTATACTTCCCAATGGTGTCACCTCAGAGACCTAGACATAGGTCTTTGTGTCATTCAAGATTTAAATCATAGCAGGCATCAGTCTTGCTCATGACAGCTGTGTCCTCACAACCCGATGCCTGACATAGCTTTACTTCCTCAGACACTCATTGTCTTAGTTAGGAAATTATTGCTGTGAACAGATACCACGACCATGGCAACTCTTATAAAAATAACATTTAATTGGGGCTGGCTTCCAGGTTCAGAAGTTTAGTCCATTATCGTCAAGGTAGGTGCATGACAGCATTAGGCAGGTATGATATATAGCAGGAGCTGAAAGTTCTACATCTTCATCCCAAGGCAAACAGGAAAAGACTAACTTCTAAGCAGCCAGAATGAGGGTATTAAAACCCATGCTCACACACCTACTTCAACATGGCCAGTCCTCCAAGTAGTATCACTCCCTGGGCTAGGCATATTCACACCACCACACGTACCCTGGGGTTAGGAGTCATCATAGGAAATTTTAGTGAATACAGATGTGTATTCTATTTCACTAATAGTGACTATCTCTTATTTATTTTACCTCATTTACCCTTATTTTTGGTAACAATCGTGAATGTCTAAGCTGATAATCTTATTGATTAATTTATACTTATAGTATATTATACTTTAGTATACTTTAGTATATTGTACTTTGACTCACACTCCTGAAAACATTGTGTACGCATATAAATTACAATCATTGAAAGCCACACATAGGATTTGTCTAGTAAAGGACATACTTGTGCACACTTAGGCTTTTCATTACCATTCCTACCCTGGACACCCTTGGTCATCTCTGTTCAAGCTCTTTTGATAGGTCTGTTTTTGAGAGCTTTATTTTCCAGCTCTTTTGCGCTATACAGGTTAGACCTGTTTTGCAGAATAGGCCATGCCCTGCTGCCATTCCTAGTGTTGCTTTGTGTAATAGAGGTGGGCCATCAGAACACAGGTGGGTTTTTCCTCTCAGGCAGTGAATTGATTAAACTCTTTGGGCAGACATTTCAATATAACAGTGAACTGGCTTGTATTCTGTTCATCCCCTTTTGATTTTCCCTCTCTTCTGTAGTAAGCATTCCAGTCTGCTTTGTAGTAGTTTGGTGGCAGCAATCCAATGACTAAGAAGAGATTGTTAGAGAATCATGCTAATGAAATGAATATGAAAGACTATTACAAAAACCACATGAATGAATGCAGAGCTTTCTTTTGGGTTTCACCTCATCAAACACTTTCAGATGAACCCTAACAATGAATGACTATGCAGTATAGAGATTACTGTGAGACTTCTTAAGGCTTGTTTTGCCATCTTGTTCTTGGAGATGAGTTTGAAGGCATCTGTTGTGCATTGCAAAGCTCCCAGCCTAAGGCGATCACCTTTGCTGTCTTTAGTTACTGTTTTATTGCTGTAAAAAGACACCATGACCAACGGAAGCATTTAACTAGGGGCTTGCTTACAGTGCCAGAGAGTTAGTTTATTATCATCATGATGGGAAGCAGGTGGGCACAGTGCTGGAGAAATAGCTGAGAATATGTCCTGATTCATAGACAGCAGGCAGAGAAAGTGACACTGGTTCTGACATGAGCTTTTGAAACCTCATAGCCCATCCCCATGGGTTCACTTCCTCCATCAAGGACATACCACTCCATCAAGGCCACACCCCTTAATCCGTTCCAAACAGTTCATCAACTGGGGACTAAGCATGTAAATATATTGGGGCCATTCTCATTCAAAACCTCACACTTGTTAATAAATTTTACTTACATTATAGTTTGCTTAAATAGGCAATTAAGGATTGGTCATACTCATCAGAATTATTAAGGTTTTATAAATGTTAACAGCATATATCTTTTAATTGTAAGGCAAGTGAACACAAAATAGGTTTTTTTATGTGTGAAAGTTTTATGTGTAATGAAAGTTACAAAACAAAAGCTTTATTTTTCATAATTTTTTTTTATAAATTCAATCTTTTTAAGAAAGCCTGGATTCAAATGAACATGTTGTATAGGCAAGTATGTTTAATTTTTCACTCTACTAGAAGGATAGGAGGGAAATGCACTTGCCGTAATCAGTAACAAGATGATCAAATGTTATTTTAGGTACTTATTGGATGCTATTACAAGACATGGTACCCTCTGTGTTGGCCCTGGTTCTGGAGTTTTTAATTTAGATGACACCAGAGAGAGCCGTGAGCAAAGCAACAGTGAAAAAAGTTCTCCTGGTGCTAGAGCTCCCTTACCCAAGGCTATAGTGATCACTAAAAGGAAATAAAACCGCTTAAAGCCAAACAACACCAAAAAACTACAACATGTGGAATTTGCTTGAATTCTGAAGCATGGGCAGATAAGGTTTAGAGGGTGGATAAGGTATTTTAGATAAGGGACATTATATATACATGTATAAGGAGGGTATGCATCAAACTCTGTTGGCTTAGAGTAGAAACTATAGAGGTTATGCCAAATTCAGGTTGAAAGGTTTTTAAGAGTTTGAACTTTTTGCTACATGCTGGTTGGTTGGTTGGTCATTCGTCCGTCCGTCTGTCCGTCTGTCTGTCCGTCCATCCGTCTGTCTGTCCGTCTGTCTGTCTGTCTGTCTGTCTGTCTGTCTGTCTGTCTGTCTATTCATTTGTACTAGGGGTTGACCTGAACCCATAGTTATTGCATGCTAGCTGTGTGCTCTATCACCGAGCAATACCTCTACCCCTGCTGTTGATTTTGACATAGACCAAGCAGCAGAGTCACAAGGAACTACATTGAGGGGTATGAAGCCCAGGATCCACTTGGACATCTTAAATGTGAAGTTCTAGGAATGGAGCAATGAGCTTGGTTGCATTAAGGAAGTTCAAAGTGATTTTATGAGTGATTGGTTTGAGAGCTGGGCTGTGAGTGTGGTTGGTGCTGGTGGAGAAGTGCTAAGAGCCAGCGTTTCCTGTAGGCAGCTATCCCTTTCCTTTCTCTTTTAGATGTCAGACCCTGGACTTGATTCTCTTCCTTCTGTCCCTTCTAAAATCCTTCTGGTCTCCCCAGCCCCTACCATCAGGCCCTACCATCCACTATAGACCTTAGTAAGCCTCAAATTTCTAGTCACATCCAACATTCACTAACTCGCTGCCTTTCTCTTAAGATTCCTGTGTTTCTGCATAAGTTGAGTCTCCCTTGAGAGTCAAATCATCAGTCTTGTCTCAGAGGTTCTTAGCATCCCTGATCCAGCTATGCCCTCTCCTTGACATCAATTGTACTCCCATCCTTAGTCACACCTCAGGCTAGTGGGGTGATGAGTGTGTTGCTTTGATCTCTTGGAGCTTACTAGGTTCTTTTCATAGTCTTGACGGTCCAAATTACTCTCACAACAGTCCATTGGCATTTGTTTTCCTTCTTGTGCTATTTTGGCATTTGTAATAATAGGCCAACGCACTGGTAGGGAAAGCTGTATGTGGTTCAGCACCCCACAGTGTGGCTACAATTGTTCTTAACACTGTCGCTTCTGTGCAGTCAATCATACCAGTTCCACTTGATGACCTTGTTAAAAAAATGTCTTTACTTTTATTACATCGCCACTCTTTAGAGCACTTCTCTTTAGTGGTTAAATGAGAAGCATGCATAACATTTCTGCCTAGTGAAAAGATGGTAGCCATCTCAAGGAAAAGTGGACATGTGAGCCAACCAAGCTGTATTCTTTCCTGTGTGGAACACAGTTCTTACTGGCCAAAGTAATGGCGTTCTCCCACTGAAGCACTTGGCATACATTTTCTCAGAAGTAAAGATGGAAGCTTCTCACTTCAAAAAAAACCAAAAAACAAAAAAACAAAAACCCAACCACTTTACTTTTTGTGGCCATGATACGTTTAAATTTTCACAAGAAAATGGAAAGTTTGGAAACCTTGTATCTATTGTCCAGGCTTCTAAGATTCTCTACTTCCTATGGGTTTTTGTTGTTATTCTGTTTTGTTTTGTCTTTTCTCCAGAGACATTGGCCTCTGGAAGGTCAGAATAACTACAACTGATACATGATGGCACAGAATTGTGCATAGACAGAAGAACCATTTAAGTGCAGTGACCGCAGCAGATTCAAGGGCATACACATGATATTTATATGGTCTCAAATTCCAATGGTGACAAATTTTTAAGAAACTATGGCTTGTTGTGTTTTAGTGTAGTATTGAAGAGATCCTCTTAGGAGCTAGTGTGCTTGCCCCTCTTCAACTCAGCAAACCTATGTAAAATAACCTGATTTTGTTATACTTCAGTCTACTATGCTAGAGAAAGACAGAAATAGATTTGAGAATATGGTTGTATTCTTTGAAACCTGATATCAGAGAGATTTGCAAACAGTGAAATAATGCCTTTTATATTTTTTTTAATGCAGAATTTTTGTTTATAAGGATGTTATAGTCATAGGTAATGAATTTGGTTCTGTTTTTAGATGTCTGTCTTAATGTCTAATATGGTAAATATTAAAAATATTGCCACAAGCCTTATGAGATTTTCAGTCAGTAACATTGTAATGTGCTAAAAGCTCCTGAAGCCAAATGTTCAGAATCCACTGTTCCAGAGCAAGCTAACAAACCCAGCTAGGACACACTTCTACTGTCTCAGAATCAGCATTCCCATGGTCTAACCACCTCTTCCTAGACCTTTATACATTTGTACTTTCAAACCTCCAGCCCACAGGCTTTCTCTCTATTTTTCAGTCTACCATTCTGATCACCAGACTTGTGACCCAACAAATTAAAAAAAGAAAAGAAAGGAAAAAATTATGTCCTATGTAATTTAAAGAAAAGGAAAAATATCTTCCATTTCATCTCCTAGTGGGTTGAATTTAGCCCACCCTTGACTTGGTAAAATCCACATAGCCACATTTTCAATGTATACAGTTAAGTGTCAGAGATGGTAGCATCGTCAGGATCACTGGTCCAATCTCAGCACTGCCTTGCCATTTAGGTCACTCGCTGAGGTGACTAATCACCTGTGCTCTCTTTTTCCCTGTCTCTACTGCCTTACCCACTCCCCTCTACTCTGCTGTAGGATGTAGTCTGTGACTCTGCATCCTGCTTTCCTCCTCCTGCACTGGCTTCTCTCTCTCTTCTGTAGGCACCTCTCACTCTGGCCATCTGGCCAGGGCTGCACTTCTGTGTGGTTTGTCTTTGATTCTCTTCTCTGTTTAGATACTTTCCTTAAGAAATCTAGCTATTCAGCCCTTTCCTTTAAGCTTCCTCTATGCTCCCTTATCTTTAATTCCAGCCTGGATATTTTCTGTGAGTTCAGGTTTGAGGCCCACTTTGATTTTGAACAGACATTTTCATAAACAGACTAGAGTTCTCAATTGGCCACCTCATAAATAACACCACCACGAACCCCCCCATCCCAAACTGAATCATTTATTTCTTTTGTGTTCTTTGCTGCTACCTAAGTTCTGTAGGTCCTGTGGTCTCTGTCTTTAAAACCTTCCTTCACTGCTAGACCCTAATCTAGGCCACCGCCTTTGAACTTTTGTACTTAGTGGTCTAACCTCTTTCAGATTTTCTTTCTTATAGTCTAATCTCCATCAATTATGTTGTGCCTTGCACAATGCCCTAACCAGATTGTGTCTCGCCTATGCTTAAAGTCTGTCAGGATATCTTAATACAGTTAGGATCACACCATCCATCTGACCACATCCTGACTCTGGGTGACCCAGCATTTCCACCTTATACTCTGAGCTCCCTCCAGCAGTGTCTGCAGCTGCACTGCTGGGCTTCCTCCTCCTTAATACCCACTCCTACATCAAAGCCATTACACTTGCTGCTCAGCGCCACACCTGAGAGCTTGTGGTTGGACCTCCTCATTATTTCTCAGTCAAATGTTCCCCTTCTTCCCAAAATGTTCTATCTGCCTTGGCTAAAACAACACCCTCACTGTAGCATGTCACTTTGCTTTCTTATCTTCAGAGGACATCATGCCTTGAGCTGTAACAATTTATATTCATGTTCACCTCTCTTACCTGATGTAAGCAGGGGTCCCAGACAGCTCTGGTTTAAGTCACCATCCCCTGAAAGCATCTGTTTCAGTGTAGGTACACAATATGGTTTTCCCCCAATGAATGAATGATCAGTATAGCATGAATTATAAAACTATACCTATGATTGACACTGCAGTGGCTGTGGAAGTCATTTGCTGTGTCCCTTCTCTGTCCTGATAGAGGTTGTGGTTGACAGGCATTAGGACCACAGTGGAAGCCCCTGACTATGTTTTCTCCATCAGCAGCAAAGACAATAAATAATGGGAGTTTGAGAATGGAATAATGATAGATTTGCATTTTGTAGATTCCATATCTACTCATAGGAATGTATGTGGTGTACTGTGAAGGAACATTCTGATAGTTTACCCCTCTCAATGGGAGCCCATATGAATATTTGCTCTCTTTTTAGTATTCAGATTGTCTGTAATCTTGATAAAATCCTTTAAGTCTTAAATTTTGATATGATCTGAATAAATATTTTGAATTAAAATTATTAGAATTTGCTAAGCTTCAGTAGCCTATTGGAATTTTATAAGCTAGACTGTTATAAAAGAAAAAGCAACATGCTCAGTTGAAGGCTTTATTCATCATTAAGGGACACTACTCTTTCTTTTCCAGCTTGCCCATGCAATGCTTGTAGGCAGGTTCAACCTTTCCGAATGTCAACTCTTCCTAGAGTAAAGGTATGCCTACTGGGAGGCATGTTTCTCCTTGTGGCCCTTCAACTCTATGAACAAATGAAACTGTGGAATGAAACAGAACAAATAAAACATGCGTCACCACATCCGATTTTTTAGATGGGTTTCAAAGCATTTGACCATTTGTTAAACAGGGTCTTACACTGCAGCTCACAATGGCCTAAAACTTGCTGTAAAGTCCAGGTTGGTCTCAAATTTGTGGCAGTTCTCAGCCTCTTAAATTCAAGGATTACCAGTGTGAGACATCTTGCCTGGCTTTAAATATTCTTTTACTTGTATAAGATAAATTGCTCAATATATAGTCCAGTAGGTCTTTAAATATTAATATACTGAGAAGTAGAACATGGGCATGATTTACGATGTGATGATCAAATGTTTTAAATATTTGTGTTATAAATGTAGTTTATAGTTATTGAGAATATAATTTATATCCTATTAATCATGAATAAAGTCATTACTATAATTTAGTAATGACCAAAATAGATATTGATTATCATTGCTGGTGACTAATATTGAAGTAGTCACCACTAGTGTATATTCTGAACATATTTCAGCAAGTGGTAAGTAATTTAAATTCAGAATTTTAGTAACTGACCAAGCTGAGCTTATATAGGTTAGAGTGTGTGTGTGTGGTGATTCTTACAACCCTGAAGGTAAATTATATAACTTGCTGTTCTACAAATTTATCCTAAGTGCATTCCAAGAGGTTCCGGATCTTCTGTATGACTTCTACAAGTTTCTGGCTTTTTTTCTTCTTCTGGTGGTGTCCTGCCTCTGCTTCTTTATCATTTAATGAGGCATATGCTAACATCTGTCTGTGCGTCCTGTATCTTCCTTACTGTGTGACTTATCTGCGGTTCTGTATTTCCTGCTAGCCAACACTAGGTGTGTTTGCTCTTTGTCGTCTGTAGCGTGTGAAGCCTTGATATTCTGGTCTAGCACCAGGGAGTTTCTCAGGCGACCAAGTGCACCACTGTCTGGGTTTATGCTTTTACATCTAAGTCTTTATTTTTGAGCTGATTTTTTTTTCCTGTGTTCAAAACTTGCTTTTTTATGGAGCCAACATGAATAATGAAAAAAAGTCATGATGAATCTTAAAAAAAAAAAAAATGAGTAGAGGTCAAGTCTTGGTGCTGGAGTTTCATGGCCTTGAGTTGAGTCACTTAACCTTTGACCCCTGCCTGTTCTTTTTCCAAATGGAAATGGTGTTCACACAAACCAACCGTGTAGGCTTATTGTTTCTTTTAAAAAGAAAATGAGAATGCCCATAAACATGAAGAATTACCTCTTAGAGGCCCTTTAAATACCCCCCAAAAACAACATGGACTTTTCAGGTTAAAACTTTAAAAACTGAAATTCCAGTCTGCATCAGTGTGATGATTCTCATGCACAGACCTTTAGACTCACATTTGCCTTCATTTCTCTGTCACCTCGGAACTCTGGGGAATGTGTTTGGAGGATAATTGCTTTTGTCCAGGTTAGTCGTGAGTCATGAGTGAGTTATCTCAGGAGCAAACTGCAACTTTTAAGATTGAGGAAGGCTCTTCTCATCCTTCAGAAACATCTTCCTCACATCTGGGAGGAGGCCATGGCCATGGAGGGTTCCTGCCATCTCAGAAATCCTCTGGGGCAGACCTCGTTTTCCAGCACATGGATTCAGAAAGAACAGAGTGGTGGGAGTATCAGAATTTTGAAGCTTTATATTCCCTCTGTAGATGGCACTTATTGTTAAACACTGGTCAAAAGTGATTAAAAAGGTCATTAGAATAATCAAGGTCTGTGTGACATCTATGAAGGTCTGTGTGACATCTATGAAAGTCTGTGTGATGTTTATGAAGGTCTGTGTGACATCTATGAAGGTCTGTCTGACATCTATGATCATTCTTATACAATTGCATTATGCTTTAAGCAGTATCTGGGATTAAAGAATGAATCAGTGGCAGGAGATTGTAGGATTAGGGAACTGAGAACGGCATGACCAGAGAATACTTTTTTACTAGACTGTAGTCTTCACGTCCTAGGGCAAACTCTGGTTACACTCCAGTGTGAACTCTTTAGGCAACCCGAAAATATGAGATATCTTAGAAACTCAAAGATCATATTATTTCGAGTTAAAACTTTTATAAAAACCTAAAACATCAGCACGTGCAAATGCCCTCAGCTGGTTGGCATTTTATGCAAAGCGGTTGGGTGCTTCAGGTAGACAGGGTTGTCAGTATGTTGCTGATCATTAGAAGGGGTAAAGATGGCCAACTAGATGTATTTTCATCAGCCTTAGTTTGTTCCTGCCTTGATTTGCTCTGGTTTGAGGGAACGGGAGCTTCCTGGTTTCCTCCTTTACTCGGATGCTCATGTCTGTTTCATTGTCGATGAGTATGCTCAGTTTGGTTGACTCGTTCACTGGAAATGCAGCCCCCAATGCATATCACATTTCTTCCTCTTTCTACTCCTCTTTCCTTCCCTGGCATCTTCTCATGGATAAGAGGCCTCAGCTCACTCTCTCCCAATAGAGAAATTGTCCATATCTCCTTGTGCTGCGAGCTCCAGAGGACCTGTCCCCCCCTCAACGTGGACTCATCTGGCCTGGGTCAGCCTAGGGATGTTTCTGTCTACTAAGCTACGCGTACCACAATTGCTTGCTTTCCCTTAGTCATCCCTGGTTCATGGAGTGACCTAGTTCCTGGACGAGCATCTAGAAAAGCCTCAGCAGCTGTCTCTGCAGGGCCGAGGTCAGAGGGGTCAGGTTTCCTGCTTTATTTATGTGTCGTTCATTTAGAATTCTGCTTGCACCAGTTCGTTAGAGATCATGTAGAGATTAAACTTCCTGTGCGCTGTCTGCATTTCCCTATAGCTTTTTGTCCCTGTGTTTTTAATGGGTAGAGTGTGAGCAGGTTCAGAATGATAATGGCAGAAGCTTCCCCGTAATTAAATACACGCGCAGCTCCCGGCCTCCAGGAGTCCCAGGTGTGTTTCTCATCTCTGCTTTACTACTACAGTGGGATTTTTTTTTAAAGGATGAAAACAAAAGATATAAATGATAAAAAAAAAAAAAATTCTGAGCCAAATACATAATTATCCAGATGAGTGCTGTGATGTTATATTGAGCAGTAAAGTCAAATCATGTTTCACAGGAACGATTGCCAGGGGGTGGGGGGGTCCCCCGAGCCAGCAGTGACACCTCCGTTTAAGAGGCAGTGAGATGAAAACCTGGTTGACTGCAGAACTGTGTTCTCGGAGTTACGCGTCTGCATCTGCTGGCAGATTTTAGTTAAAAACTGCATGTCCAGGGTATGTCACCAGCAAACATGTTCCCCTGGCTCCCTTTGCTGTAATAAAGGGCTAATCACTCAACTGAAGTTAATAAATAGAAAGCCCTTCTGCATATCGAAATAATAACTAACAGTATTTCTGAACGCTTTGTGCTAGGCATTTGTTGAAGGCGTTATGTGGATTATTTTGTCCTCGTTCAGAACCTCTCTGGAGGAGGTTCCATTGCCATATTTCAGATACAGGCGGAGTCAGGGCTTATAGACCAGTGATGGTCACAATGTGGCGAATACCGAAGCTGAAGCCTTAGCAGGATCTCCCTGTTGCTCCAAGAGTCCGTTGGAGAGTCGGATTAATAATAGGAAGCATCTGGAGCCTTACTTGAGGTGAAGTCTAGGCACAGCCTGGGAATCTACATTTCAGTAAGCCGCTTGAGTGAATTGATCCAGGAAGTTAGCTCTGAGAAACAGAAACACCGGTGTACTGTCTCCAGTGTCTACTTCATCCTCAGCAGCACAAAGGTTTGCAGGAACTCAGAGCTGAGGTGAGCTCATCTACGCCCTTGGTAATGACTGTAATCTACACCCCGGAAGAGAGGACGGATGACTCCTCCAAGGTGAGCTGGAGGAGTAGAGAGCCAAGCTCCGGGCGTGCCCTATTCACGATAGCTCAGGGAATGGAGTGCAGCTCAGTATTTCCCATTGAAGTTCATGGCTGATGAAGCAGAAGTGGGATTAATAAGAAGTACTGTTCTTTATGTTTTTGTCTTATGCCAGATGCCCAGCCCTGCATGTTCTCTGAAGGGACATTTATTACTTTTTATCATGAATGTTGTCTAGAACTTTTTTCCCCCCTTGGAAAATGTATATCATATGGGTGTAATGATGGAAGAGAAAAATAGTAATTTGTTTTTGTTTTTGTTTTTGTTTTTTGTTTTTGTATAGAATAGAGTTTATTCAGGACACTCTTCTCTCTTCTCTCTCCTCTCTCCTTTCTCCTCTCTCCTCTCTCCTCTCTTTCTCCGAAATACTTGAAAAAAAAAAAAAAAACACCTTAAAGAAGTATACTACATGGTGATAGAGCATAGTGATAGAGTCTGGGACTCCTCACATTACAGTGGGCCAGGAAACAGAGAGATGTAGCCATACTTTTCGCTACTTTATGAGCTCCCTTCTCCACCACCCTAACCCCACTCTTATCCCTTCCAACCCCCAATACTAGGTAGGAGAGAAAGAAGGATAGAAGGGGAAAAGGGATATTGATCTTGTTAGACTACTTCCTGCTGATTAGGGGCATCAAGTTCCCTGGGGCAATATTGATCTTCACTGTCAGGATATCCCCAACTAGCAACCAGCAACATGAGCAGCGACAGAGAGAGCAAAACCCACCACCCCTTCTTGGGGCTCTGGCATTTATATACCCTCTCAAGAGTCTCCAGAATTCCAAATGTCACACAATTGCAGAAACTATTTGCAGCTGGCAAGCCCTGCTAGATCACGAGGAACATTGTAGTCAGCTGCTGTGGGCAATCTGAAGAAGTTCCATATCCCACACCTGGGATTAAAACAGAACCATATTCCTATAACATCTCTATGTTCAAAGAAACCCCAAATTCTCACTACAGAGAAACAGGTTTCTAGGAAGCTAGATCTGGCTAATAACTCCCACACAGCTTTCCCAGTGGTCTACATGTCCCAGTAAGGCTCCACCTCCTGAACGCTCCTTAGCCTCCTCCAAAGTGCCACTAGCTGAGGATCAAGTATTAAAACACATGACCCTGTAGGGACATTTCACATTTAAATGTTGATGCTACATACGGTTGATTTTTTTATACACTCAGTCATGTGTTGTGAGAAGGTCCTTATGAGAACAGAGACTGCATTGCCTTCAGTAATAGCAACAATTACTATTTGAGGCTCCATGTGTATCAGATCTCTGACATACCCGCTCTGCTCTTCACAAGAATGAGCATGGTATTGGGAGATCCATAATATAATTAAGGGGTAGGGATATAACCCATTGGTAAAGTGCTTGCATAGCACGTACAGGGTTCTGGGTTCAATCCCTAAGACTGAAAGCAGAGAAGAGAAAAAGATATTCCGGAAAGAAAGAGTACTGGCTTGAAGGTGGAAGATGAGGTCATTGTCCACCAGGCTTATTCAACAAGTCTGGCTACCTCGATGCAAACTTAAGTGCCTAAACTGGAGCTTCTTGAACAGTCAAGTGGAATGACTCTATTCAGTGGAAAAGCTCTATCACCACATTGGGGAAAGGTTAAATGGGCATTCGAATAGGTCATGTTGGATTTTGTTGTTAAAAGTGGCATCCCATATTAACCAAGGCAACCCTGTGTTGGCAACTCATTACACAACTGACTCTGAAAAAGCCATGGAAATATTCAGTGCCTGGCAAGTAGTAGCCATTGTAGACTGTTCAAACCCCTTTGTCAGAACTGAGTTTATAGCTGGAGTTGTATGTTGTCTATGTTTGGTCTTTCAATTTCTGTTATTAGAGTATCAAGTATCATTTCTCCATGGGGACAGTGAGCAGTAACACATTTAGTTGACACTAGGATTGGATGTGCTGTTGTAAACCCATTTAGTAGCATTTGTGTGTGTGTGTGTGTGTGTGTGTGTGTATATGTATATATATACATATATATGCATATATGTACATACATATATATATACATATATATATAGGTTTAATGTGGCCTAGCTCCCCTTGAAATCACTGTGTAGCAAAGCTAATCTTGAACTCCTTACCCTTCTGCCTCAGTCTCCCATATTCTGGAATTTTAAATGTGTTCCGACATACCCAGCTAGCCATTGTTCTTTTAAAACAATATGAAATCCACCCAAAGTGTGGTTTCAGGTTTCCATGCATTACTTTGGACCATAAGTGGATTAATTTCCTAGAGTGCTTGGCAATGATGAGGGGAAAACCGTATATTAGAAAATACCCCAATTCCAAATTCATGAGAAAAGTGTGTTTAATATCAGCAAGAATTTTCATTGGGAGGTAATGTTGATCTGGGAAGATAAGAAGTATATGGTTTTTTAATTAGGTCTTCAAGCGGTTTCAAGCTTGTGGTTCTCTTTTCCATGTTTGTTGCTCCTTTTTCAGTGCTATCCAGGATGTTTTTACCAAGAACTTCTCATACTGTATTTCCTTTGCTTCCATTGATAGTTTTTCTGGCCTTTGAAGCTTAAGGTCTTCAGCGCTGTACCCTTTAGGCATTGGAGAAAGTATGGTGGGGCTTTATTTGTTACATTTAGGGATAGTGAAACATTAAAATGAATTTTTCAGCCAAATTGACCCTGTAGCTATGTGGCTTTCTCTATATAATTAGAACCATACTTATTTTATGGGTTACATTGGTTCAGTTAAATCCAGTTACATATCGTGTTCTTTTTACATCTACATTTTGTGTCTGTGCAGCATGAGGCCAAGCTCAAAATCTACTTGCTGGTGCTGACCCTAACTTCACCAGACTGAAGCCTCCCTGCCTCTTGACTCTGTAGCTTCGAGACTCCTGGCCTCTCTGGGTTTCATACAGTAGTTGTGGATTTTGCAGGAAGATTTTTTTACATTTTAGGAAATGAAGGGTCTCATCAAAATGTAGTGCCCTCCTATGCAAGTGGATTATGAACCTAGGGTAGAGCCTGCATTTTCTAGCTGACAAACATGCAGTGTGGTAGCTGGCCTCTTGGCATGAAGGGAAAGAAGCTTTGCTGACCCCTGACAGCTCTAGGCACTTTGCTGATGTCGCTGTTTCCTGTGTGGGGCTAGTGTGACCCAGACTCTCCTTGATCCCACTGTTGCTCCTTCAGATTAAGCTGCTTCTGTTTGATAAGGATTTAGTAGCTCTTGCTCTTTTGCTCTTCCCTCTCTCTTCCCATTACCTTCCCACCTCTCTCTGTCTCTGTCTCTGTCTCTGTCTCTGTCTCTGTCTGTCTCTCTGTCTCTGTCTCTCTGTCTCTGTCTCTCTGTCTCTGTCTCTCTATCTCTGTCTCTCTGTCTCTGTCTCTCTGTCTCTGTCTCTCTATCTCTGTCTCTCTGTCTCTCTGTCTCTGTCTCTGTCTCTCTGTCTCTGTCTCTCTGTCTCTTTCTCTCCCTCTCATATACAAACACACACACACATCATTATGGTGAAAGTGTTGAGACTTTCCCTCTCTTCTTAAGGGACGGAGATATTTTCTTGATTTCCCTTCCCCATCATCCCTTTCCTTAGATCTGAATCTGCAGACCAGCCTGCTTCGTCCTTAGCGCAGAGTACACTGCCTCTTCTCAACTCTAACCTCAGCTTATTTTTATTACTATAAAATTTGATTTTTTTTAAGTAGAATTCTAGGCTAAATTAAAAGTATTTCTTTTTTAACTGTGAAGTTTTTTTATCTTCCTTGTGTTAGAATCATTGGCTGATTTTTACTTGCCAGAGACCTCATTATCAGCTTTGCTGTTGGAAAGGCTTTTGGGGATATCAGGGGACATTGCTTCTTTGTTTCTTTCTCTCAATGTGTGTGAACAGCCTAGCTTGGGATTGCTTCCAGGCATGACTTTCCCAAGAGGGACTTGTTTTATGAGTCACTCAGATGTAATGATTAAAAAAGCAAAGTCAACAGTATGGGGAAGACAACTTTACACACACACACACACACACACACACACACGCAAAATTATATTTTATATATAATATGTGTGTATATGTGTGTATAACATGGATATATGTGCATGCTATTTATTCTGAATTTTCATGGAATCCATGTAAAGAACACCTGTGTTAAATACAAAACTCTTATTCCAGTGGCTCCCTCACATCCTTCAAGTCAGCATATCTTCCACTGTGGCCTCCAGCTCTGTGCATTAATTTGGCTTGCAACTGAACTTGATATGAATTGCCGTCGTTTAGTTTGCTTGACTGTCTTGTTTGCTGAAAATCCAGGAGAATTCACCAGGTGGTAGAAGCAATAGGTCTGCCTTCCTTGTTTCTGTATTGTTATCTTTCTTTACTATTTCTATTGTAACAGATGCCTATGAATTCAGTGGTTTAAAACAATACATATTAATGCTTCCCAAGCTCTGGAGGTCCAGAATACAACATCAGCTGCATTGAGCTACAATCCAGATGTAGTCATGGCTTGCTTCTTTGGGACCTGTGAGGGGAGGAGAACCTGGTTTCTGCCCTTTTCTATTCTTGAGTTACAGCAGTCCCATACCCACTAATGTTTCTCATACCATCGGTCTTCAGATCCTATTGCTTCATTACAGGGATACTTAGCATTCGCTGTGGCTCTACATGGGTAATCTGGGTTATTCTCAGCATCAAAGAATAGAAGTTGATATTTATAGGTTGAGAAGATAGGGCAGGGGATATGGTGGTGGTGTGTGTGTCAGTATTAATGTAACCATGGGCTTTTCCACCTGCACCCAAGTGCCCAAGATAACAAACCATTGGTATATAAGGGAATATGTTGTAAGTGTAAGTTCAATCATTGAACACAGGGGAAAAAAAAAAAAACCAACAGTGTTTCAAAGTGATCCTACTCATAACAGTGGCCTTTCCCACCCACGCCCTAGTTCCTGAAATATGGACTCTAAGACTTAATTATATATGAATAAATGCCTAGGCCGTAATATCGAGCTTGTTACCTGACTAGCTCATAACTCAATTAACCCATTCATTCTATTCTATGAACGCCACATGTTTCATTACCTCTTCTCAGCTTCATGTGTCTATCTCCTCAGAGTTTGGAGTGAATCTCTTCCAGCACCTGACTCTATCCCAGAGTTCCTCTCTCCCTATCAGAACTCCTACCTCCCATTTCCTGCTTCATCTCATTGGCCAGTCAGCTTTTTATTGACAGGTGATGCTTCCATACAGTGTACAAGAGGTATTTTCTACACCTATCAACTTAAGCATCTCATAGCAGTGTGAGTGCCAGATTTTTATAAAATTAAGAATATAGCATATTTGGACCCAACAGGTTTTTTTCCCTGACAGAATTGAATTTCCTGTCAGCCCCCATTTTAGACATTTTGAGTACACTCTAGGACTTTCCAGCATGTGCTTGTGTGGAATCCTGAGACGCTGTGGGAGAAAGGGCTTCTTTTATCCAGAAAGTTAGGGCAGTTTGAGTCTTGCTGGGAGACTCACACTGCAAGTAACATGTTAACAGTTCTAAGTCTCTTTGGCTTTTTCTGTGCTTGCCTTAAGTCTTCCAAATGGATTTAACTTTGACTTAATTTCACTCCTTTGAGGTCTCAAATAAATAAATAAAATTCCAAGGAGTAGCTTTGAGAACCCTGGCATAAATCATCACTCCAAATGATCTCTGCTAAAAAGGTATTGAGGGTTGTAGGTGTTTTTGGTTTTTTGTTTTGTTTTGTTTTGTTTTTTAAAGGAAAAAAATCATTAGGCTGCCTTTGAATGCTCTTGCTATAATCCACCCCTGGGACGTAAGGTCTGTGATTAAATGGGTCAATTTGGCTTGTCTTTAGTTTTCCTTTACTGAAGCCTATACTTTGGGGGAAATTAATTTGCATAATTTGTATTCTTAAATTTTTGCACCAAGGAGCCCAATATAAAAATACTTCCTGCTGATTTGGAACAACACTGATGAGGTTTATCAAAGCATGCTCACCCTTGATGGAGTTTTTTCTATATCTATATCCCCTACTCATTCCCTCACTCCTACCCCTTTGTTTCTCTAAATGAGTGTGTAACAGTTGTAGCACTTCAATTCTGATTCCTTCTTTCTCTTGGTCTGTTGTGTTTATAGATATAAAGCTAGGGTTCCTGGTGGAAACAGCTCACCTGAGAGCTACCCTTAGCTCCTACCTAACAGACCTGTATTCTGTCTGATTACCTATGAATCTGCTGGTGTTGGTAACAGGGAGATGCTGGGACCAGTGAGACACATTCACAGTAGCTTCAGTTGTTAGGAAGATAAGTTACCAGCGCATATATGCCCCTGGACATTCTTTACATAACTCCTCCATGATCCTGCCTCGATACTGAGCATTTATCTAGGCATGACATGGGCTCCATTCCTCAACAGTATTTTTACTAGGAGGATTCCTTTGCCTTTCTTCTTCTTTCTCTTTGGATCAGGATCTTCCTTGGAACTTTGGAAACACATTTTAGTATTTGTTGATCTATTTACTTCTTGCAAACTTTACGAGTCACAGAAGAAATGATTATTTGGTAGTATGTGCTGATGCTCCTGGGAGTAGAGTCTTTGTCCATATTGATCTCTTCTTGCAGTGACAATGAAGTCACTGGGGGATTAAAACTGATGCTCCAACTGAGTTCAGTGATATAAGCTTTAGCCTGAGGATTGGATTGGATTGGAGCATGTTCCTGGTAGCCTGTCATTGTCACTCCTTACTTTGTGCGTGCGTGTCCGTGTGTGTGTGTGTGTGTATGAGAGGGAAAGAGAGGAGAGAGAAAAATTTTGCATATATATAGGCACATATGTGTGGATATTTGGAGGCCCAAGGTTGATTTCAGACATCATCATCCTGGATTTACTCTTCTACTATATCCACTGAGACAGGGTCTCTCAGTCAAATCCATTGCTTACTGATACAGCTAGTCTTGCTAGCTGTATTGCTGTCCTGGAATTACAAAGGAGCTGCCATACCTGTCTAGAATTTACATGGTTTTCTGGAGAGCTGAACTCTGGTCTTCACCCTTGCACAGAGAGTGTTTTAAATGCTGTACCCTCTTTCCAGACCCATCACTCTGTTATCAGTGTCCTGATTCTCTCGGAATGGTGATAATCCTGGTACTGAAACATTGGCACATATCTAATGGTCTTAAAAGTCCCCAATTTGAATATCAACGCAGTCAGCACTTACAATAACCTCCTAAGGAAGGCACTCCTGTGGCCCCATCTTGTTGATAAAACACTTGAAGTGCAAACCTGGTTCAGTGGAGAAGCTAGCATACATACTCAACCTCCTGAATATTACTAGGGTTACAGGTACCATGAGGGAGCAGCTGGCTTCTCTTATGCAAATACGGAATGGAGAAGGGACACACTTACGTTAACCCAATATGTGCAAACCATATTTGTTTGTCCTTGGTGCCTGGGTGACTCTATGAGTATCTTGTCCCTGCCTGTACATGATATTGGCTGAGTGGTTGGAAGTAATCTACCAGCTTTTTCCTCTATTTGAGAACACAAGAATAGAGTTTTCTAGCTTTAAAAATTTCAGAATCGTGGGCTGGGGCCCTGAGCAGACCTTGGGTGCAAGCTCCGCAGTCAGTCTAACAATACCAAGAGGAAGCTCCACTCCCAGGTGCTCTAACACGTCCAGGATCAGAGGTGAGGAGGATAGAACATCTGTCCCAACACCTGGAGCAACTGGGACCAGCAGGACCAGGCACTCAGGAACTCCATCAGCCCAGTGGTTCAGGTTGCTTCCCATGCCCTGAGCAGACATTGGGCGCAAGCTCCACAGACACTCCCACAACACTCAGAGGAAGCTCCACTCCCAGGTGCTCTAACAAGCCTAAGATCACAGAATCCCAGAATCACAGGATCACAGAGACAGCTTGACTCTGAGGAGTTCTGACATAACCAGAATCACAGGAAGGACAGGCTCCAGTCAGATTTAGCAAGGGCAGGTAGCACTAGATGATGTGGGGCAAGTGTAAGAATATAAGCCACACAAACCAAGGTTACTTAGTATTATCAGAACCTAATGCTCCCACCATAGCAAGTCCTGGACACACCATCACACTGGAAAAGCAAGATTCAGACATAAAATCAGTTCTCATGATGATGATACAGGACTTTAAGAAAGACATAAATAGCACCCTCAAAGAAATACAGGAGAACACAGGTAAACAGCTAGAAGCCCTTCAAGAGGAAATACAAAAATCCCTTAAAGAACTCCAGGAAAACACAAACAGGTGAAGGAAATGAGCAAAACCATACAGAATCTAAAAATGGAAATAGAAACAATAAAGAAATCACAAAGAGAGACAACCCTGGAGATAAAAAACCTAGGAAAGAAATCAGGAGTCATAGATGCAAGCACCACCAACAGAATACAAGAGATAGAAGAGAGAATCTCAGGGGCAGAAGACACCATAGAAAACATTGACACAACAGTCAAAGAAAATGCAAAAAGCAAAAAGCTCCTAACCCAGAACATCCAGGAAATCCAGGACACAATGAGAAGACCAAACCTAAGGATAATAGGTATAAAAGAGAGTAAAGACTCCCAAGGTAATGGGCCAGTAAATATCTTCAACAAAATTATAGAAGAAAACTTCTCTAACCTAAAGAAAGAGATGCCCATGAACATACAAGAAACCTAGAGAACTCCAAATAGACTGGACCAGAAAAGAAATTCCTCCCGTCACATAATAATCAAAACACCAAATGCACGAAACAAAGAATTTTAAAAGCAGTAAGGGAAAAAGGTCAAGTTTTAAAGGCAGGCCTATCAGAATTACACCAGACTTCTCACCAGAGACTATGAAAGCTAGAAGTTCCTGGGCAGATGTCATACAGACCCTATAAGAACACAAATGCCAGTCCAGGCTACTATACCCAGCAAAACTCTCAATTACCATAGATGGAGAAAACAAGATATTCCATGACAAAACAAAATTTACACAATATCTTTCCACAAATCCAGCCTTACAAAGGATAATAGATGGAAAGCCTCAACATAAGGAGCAAAACTACACCCCAGAAGAAACAAGAAAGTAATCTTTCAACAAATCCACACAAATCTAATTCCACTTCTTAAAACCAATAGAAAGTAACAATTACTTTTTCTTAATATCTTAATATGAAAATATTACCAACATATCCTAATCGATTGAAA
>NW_022196914.1:63575497-63619114 GCF_008632895.1 Mastomys coucha | reverse complement strand
GTCATCCAATGGTCTCTCTAATTTGGTAATTGAAGAAATAGGTCCAATATTGTACAATCCATATACACCTTCAGCTTGTTTGTTCGTGATAGTGTCTTGCTGTGTATAACATAATGGTCTTGAAATCCCTCTTCTCCTATCTCAGCCTCTCTATTAGTAGTATTGTTTATTTCATGTTTTTACACTATACTATGGTTTTCAGAACAGCTTATATATTTCAAAAGTATTTATATACCCAAAAGAAATGTAGACAATTAAATTGAGAGGGGGCTTGTAAAGAACAACAACGAGTGAGACTGGATGCTTTGCTTGAGTTTGTAACTCTTGTATTAAGTTTAAAGAAGAGGACTTTATAAGTTACTCTTTCTCTGAGATGAATGCTTTTCCAAACTATCACAGCCAATGAACCATTGTTCATTGAAACAGTTTGTGAAAGACTTTATGGATAGAGCATCTTAATACACATACCATTTCTTAAATGAATGTAGTTCTGTGGGCTGAGAATAAAGTCACTCACTCAAGTCAAATAGCTTTGACCATAGCAGGAAGTCTGTATCCAAAAATCGTGCCTACAATTCATTCCTTGGCACAGCAGAACTGTCAACGCTCAGCTTAGCTACGATGGAGGTAAAACCCTTTGGTGATGTGAGGGTCATTGAAGTACAGCCTTATTACAATGAAATGCAATGTCTGAAAATTGTTCTTATTTTTGGCTTATACCACAGTAAAAGCCAAGATTTTTTCTTTTTTTAAAGATTTATTTATTTTATGTATATGCATATACTGTTACTATCTTCAGAAACACCAAAAGAGGACATCAGATCCCATTACAGATGGTTGTAAGCCACCATGTGGGTACTGGGAATTGAACTCAGGACCTCTGGAAGAGCAGTCAATAAGAGCCAAGATTTTAAGTTCTACTAAATACAAAACAAACAAACAAACAAACAAAAGACTATATATTTATGTTCATTGAAGAAAATGCTAGTAGTGATGTATTATTTTGAAATATACAGTTAATATGTTTGGAGTTATTGAAAATTTATATTGAGAAAAACATATGAATTTTCAGTATTGCTGTAGACCAGCATCTATATAAGACTGTTAAATTGATTGTTGTTTTATATCAACAACTTTTATAATACTCATATTTATTATAATATTCTATAAATTTTAAAGAATATGACAAAAGATATTGTAGGTATTAAAGGGAGGGTCTCTGGGAGGAGTTGGGATACAAAAGGGAAAAAAGAATGTGATTTAATTCTATTTACTTAAAATATGTTTTTAAATGTTAAAAAATTCAGATAAAGTGAGATCATGTAACTTTTCTCTTCATAATGCAATAAAACCTTAAAAAAGAAAAAAATTTCCAGAATCAAGAAGAATATTGTACTGGTAGAATAAGATAGCAGGAAGGAAGTCTGCATGTGTACTAGCATCTGGCTCAGGCCTCGGGCTACCCTACAACATGGTTCACAGATCCAGTCGTCTTTCTTCCTTGTTCTGTATGTCACCTCGGCCTGTGCTTGTCTTCCAGATGGCAAACATTCTGTTCTGCTGCCCAGCCCGACTAGAAGTGAAATCTCCATATTTTTAAAACTCCAAAATCTAAGATGATGAAAGGGAACTCTTCTCCATCACCCTTCTTGTTACCCTTTGCCTCTTCCCCTAAGCCTCGTCCTGGATCATGTACCCTTGAGACCTTCTTGCACTCTTGCTCTGGTTTAGGTCACCAGAGAGTCATTGTTTGGTGGTTGGTGTCCTACCTATGCCTGCTGGGCATGTTCTGTATTCTGCTCCAGTACAGGACTGACTCCTCCTCTGCCTTCATTCTCTCCCCTGGTTTTGTGAATCCATGTCTTTCATCTAGAGACAGGCCTCTGGCATCTTGGTCCCTGAAGTCAACAAATGTGATCGTGTGTCACCTGCGGTGCATGATGACTTTCCAAGTAGTACTGGGGAGAGTGCTGTAGAACACTTTTGAGTCCTGTAACTTCTCTGTGCAGTCTTTTATTAAAAAACATTTTCTGAGCATTTCGTGAACTTGTACAATGTGTTTCATTATATCTGTTTGTCCTTCCCTCTACTCTTCCTGTACACCCACAACAAGTTCCTTCCTTAGCCTCATTACTTTTTAAATAAAAATAATTTTATTGTAAAGAATTTGAAAATAAAAAATGTTGTATGGTGAGAATAGCAAAGCCATTCAGGCAAGCACATGGCCAGACCCAGAGCTGTAAATTTTAGTAAACAGTGAGAAGAGTCATTCTAAAGCACTGGTGCTTAATTATAGTCTATGCAATTATCCATCCTTTAAAAAATTAAGTCCAGTAGTACTGCTCCTATGTGTGTGGATCCATTCAACCTCCCAGGAGCCTAACTCTTGACTACCGGTAACTCTTCCTTCCCCATAGAAGCCATCAGCTGCTAACAGCTCCTTAGGTAGGGTAGGGGTCTCATGTGCCCTTCTCCCATCCATGTACATTATTTCTTAACAAAGGGCTGCCTAGGAATAAACACTTCGGTATTACATATAGTTTCCCTTGCCCAGATCAAATCCAACCTCTGTGTGTGTGTGTGTGTGTGTGTGTGTGTGTGTGTGTGTGTGTGTGTGTGTGATGTAGTGTAGGGCCCGGCCTCTTGGGGAGGCAGGACATGGGAAGGTTTGACCACACTTACCCCACCGCTGCTGCTGGGTGAGTGCTGGGCTGTGGGAAGCTCCAGGACACTGCTCTCAGGGTGGAGAAACACAGTCTGAGTCACTCCAGGGTCCCCAGTCCGGAGGGCAGGGGGTGGTGGCATCTGGTTCTCAGGCTCTTGGACATCCAGGTACCACTGGAAGCTGCGGAAGAGCTGAGAGTGGAGTGGGGCCTTACAGGATTGATTTAGATCCGGGCCAGGGGAGAAGGGGAGCTCTGACTGGTCCCAAGGGGAGAGTCCTTGGCTTTATGGCTGGTGGTGGGCTTGAGCTTGGCTTGGTGGCGGCTGTGGCTGGAAAAGGCCTTCTGCAGGAGATCAGACATCGACTCTATAGGTGAAGGCCTTCTCCATGGCTTCCCACAGCGAATCCCAATGAAAAGAGACAGCATGGTTTTAAGGCATTTATTGTCATGGCAGAAAGTGGCTGAGTAAAACCATGCCCCACTTCTCAGGGTGGGTCTGAGGTTAAATACCTTTTGCAGGGAGGAATGTCTGGGAAGAAAAGCTTATTGGCTAAGTCTCCAGTCCTTTAGGAACCTCATTAAAATGGAGATCTGTCTTGAGCTAGGTGACCACAGGTCATATCCTCTACATGTGGAGGGGATAGGGGCATTGCCTTTCTGTGACTGACAGCCACAAATCTGTGAGGGACTGTGGCTAGTGACAGGGGCCTGGTGCCCGGGAACAGGCGAAACTCCTACAGTCCTTTCCCGGTCTCCAGGGCTTCCAGCCTCAGTTCATCTGGGGACCAAGCTACCTTCACAGTCCCATATTGTAGTGGATTGAACCTAGGGCCTTCCAATTTACCCTAGACCTGTAGTCTGGAGCTCTCAACCATCCCTCCATCACCCTCTCTTTTTGCTGACATTTTGTGGGCAGACCTCCCTAAGTGCTCTGTAGCCCAGGCAGGCCTTGAACCTTACAGCTTTCTGTTCCAGTCTCCTGAATATGTGTGGGATTACAAGCATGTGCTGCCATGCCCAACTCTACTTTGCTCAAATTATATGGCAGATTGCCACTAGGAGTTAAACCTTTATTCCTGAGGGAAAGGTGCCAGGTACAGGGACAATCAGAATTCCCTTGCAGTGTTGAGAAAGGGAATTAGTATATTAATCTTTTTGCAAATCAAATTCTTTTAAAAATAAAGTTGAAGGTGACTCTGAAAAGTTTGTCAGCAAGTACCAATGATAATGTAAATTTTTACTTAATCACCATAATTTGAGAAGCAGAGATGTCAGGACCACAAAGAATCAAATATTAGTTAAACACTAGTGATATGATACTTCAATGCCTGTCAAATTTATTTTTATGAGTAAGATATCTTAATATCAAAAAGGGGAGGGTAAGGTTACCGTGGGAATATTCCCTATGCTATCGTCTATCGTAAAAAACACTCACTCATGGGTTTTTGAACCAATTAGAGAAAAGATAACATCATTATTTAGCACACTGAAAAAAAACATACATTTCCAGAAAAAAGTATGTTTGCCCTTTAATTATTACATCTGTTAAGTTGCATTATATTAAGAGTTATAGTAATACCTAAATTCATGTGAAATTTGCAACAGTTATAACCATTTGATCATAGGAAATAAAAACATTAATTTTTCTAACTTTTGTTGTAGAGAAACAAGATAGCATGATCAATAAAGACCTCAAAGCATAAAACGATCACATCAGGGTAAAATTCTGTGGAGGAAGTGGGATGAAAATAGACATTTGAGAGAAAAGGAAACTGGAAATTCAGGAGGGAAAGAAAAAGTCATTCATGTATTTTTAAATATGCATCCTAGGTATGAATCACTGATATTTAAATAACAATGGGCGCATTTAAAAGCTTGAGTAAAAGCATTTTGTTCTAAAATGTCAGTATTTACAAGATGACAGAAACCAGATTCCACGCCACTATTTACACCCACTATGAACAGTATTGGGTATTAGGTAGCCACTATTTACACCCACTATGAACAGTATTGGATATTAGGTAGCCACTATTTACACCCACTACGAACAGTATTGGATACTGGTAGCCACTATTTACACGCACTATGAACAGTACTGGATATTAGGTAGGAGCTCCCTTAGGGCATAGCTGGTAGTCTAATTCTTTGGTTAAGTGTAAGTCAAACCCTTCTACAGACCAGTCTCCAGGACCTGCTCACACCATCTCTCTCTCTTGGGCCATCACCTTGATGTCATTAATCAGTACAGGAAAGTAGCATAATCAGAACTGATGTTACCTTTGTGGGTTAGATTATTCTCTTATCTTTTGAAGCAATTCAGAACAATCCAGCTCTCTGTCAACGGTCAACTATCCGTTGGTTCTTAGTATAGTAAATGGATGCCAGAAGACACTGTCCCTCCAGGATAAAGCAGAGGTTTCCAGATCTCATTAGGCCCTTGAAGAGAGAGGCTTTCTGGGAGGAGCTTGGACTTTGAAGCCTTAGGCTGGACTAGGAGATATAGCCAGGTACTAGAAGAGCCTTCTCTGTGCCTGGATTTAGAAGCTAGTGAGAAAGAATTTACTTCTGTACAAATGGCTGGCATTCTGACTCAGAGAAAGCTGTTTCCTATACTTTCGAAGGATGTGGGGGAGAGGGGTGCTTCCTTCTGTAGTCCTTCGAATGTTTTTTTAAATGGTTTTCTTACCTAGGCTAAGAACAAAGTGACTGTTTTAATATCTCATAGTAGCAGTAAATGCTTATAGCCCCAAAAGCAAAGGCTCCTTTAGCTGCTTTTAGTTTTGAATCTTTTTCTAGTGCATTGTGGGTGAGTAGCATATCCAATGTATTAATTTTGACACGTGGTTACACCCACTGCAGCCTCAGCCGTACAGTCTCTTGGGATTACAAAGCATAGAGTTCAATTTCCCAAGTTGGAAAACAGCCTTCAGAAACAAATTTCTCTCTCCACTCTGAGTGACGGTACTCTGATCTCCCTGGGGAGGTTAGGTAGCATTTAATAGATCTCCCGAGTGTTCCAGTCTGATGGGCCCCCTGCCTGAGCCTCAGTTTAGTACAGTGGAGACTGATCCTAATCTCCCTCATTTCGTGTTTATAAAATGTTCCTAGATGGTTCTCCCTGCTATGATTTGAATCATCCTTTGGCGGATATTCCCTGTTGAGCCGGGTGCTGCTAAGTGCCTGAGGGAAGCCAAGAGGCCATGAGACTGTGTGTGTAGGCCTGGTTCCCACCACCTCCCCACAGCTGTTCACCCTCCTCTGTCCCTGAGCTCTTACTGGGACATACGGGATGACATTTCAGCTGGAACAGTGTTTTGTTGCTCTTGGCCATTGTACAGTAGTTCACATCCGGTATGGCTTTTAAAAATCCTTTCAGAGACTCTCCCAGAATCTGTGGGTTACAGACTAAACGTTAAAACCAGCAAACCTGGTGAGGAAGCTGTAGGAAAACAGGGAGCACATTTGGAGGGACCAGTTTTTAAACACGCTCTCTGAAGCCTGCTTTTAAGCTTTCATTATTACATTCCCAGGTTACATAGTTTTCAAGGTCACTACCAATGTCCTTAAACCAGGTTCCTGTTCTCTCACCCATCTCCTGAATTTTATTGGTTGATTACTCTTCCTCCCCTGTTTTGTTTTCTTAAAACAAAGTCTTACTATGTTGCCCAGTCTGGCCTTAACCTTGGGATCCACCTTTCTCAACCTCAGTATGGTGGTGTGACAGACATATGCTACCATATCTGGCCTCTTAGCCTTTTTAATTAAGGCTCTTTTAGTATTTCCTGAGCCTGACACTCCACTAAGACCAGGTTAGGGTGTATAATACATACCAAAGCATAAGTGTGGCTGGAAATGTGAAGAAGGGGATCTGCCATGGCTGCTCACTCTGGTGGGGTTATATGACATTATCATGGCTGCCCTGTCTTCTAGCAAGTACCTTTCCAAGAAATGACCTAAGGGCTTGACACACTGCCTTAAAGCTGCCAATCAGAATGTAACTTAGGGAAGAAAGAGGTCATTTAACTTACAATTCCAGGTTACAGTCCACTAGAGGAGGGAAGTCAGTGATAGGAGTTGAAGAAACTAAGTACATCTGTAGTCAAGAGCAGAAGAAATGAGTACATTTATGCTTGCTTGCTTGTGTTTGGCTGGACTTTTCTACTCTTAAATAGTTCAAGAGCCTCTGCCCAGGTACTGGTGCCACCTACAATGGGCCGGATCTTCCCATATCAACTAACTGAATTAAGAGAACTGTCCACAGACATGCTCAAGGTCAACCTAATGTAGATAATTCCTCATTGAGACTGTTTTTCCAACTGATTATAGGTTGTATCAGTTGACAAAGCTCACTATCACAAGCAATAGTGATAACTTCTTTTTTTCAAGTGGCCACCTGCAGGATGCCAGTTTGCTGCATGGGATTTGGTGACTATTTTAGGATTTTTAAATTTCTGCTTATACATACGATGGATTGTCGTTTCTTGTGCCCTCTTTCTTTCAAATTGTGATATAATTATCCTGAGCTTTATAAAGTGAAATGACAAACTCCTTGGTTTCTCTATACCTTAAAAAATTAACTTATTTATTGTTTGAGAATTCTGTATATTCATATAATTTTTTTTAATTCTTTTTTTTAAAGATTTATTTATTATTATTATTTTGTCTTCAGAGACACCAGAAAGGGGAGTCAGATCTTATTACGGATGGTTGTGAGCCACCATGTGGTTGCTGGGATTTGAACTCAGGACCTTTGGAAGAGCAGTCAGTGCTCTTAACCACTGAGCCATCTCTCCAGCCCGCATATAATGTTTTAATCAAATCTGCCCTCTCTTCCAAAGTCTCTCATTACTCCCTCCCACCCATTCCCAATTTCACGAGCTTTTTAAAACCTGCTGAGTTCACTTAGTGCTGCCAAGAGAAGGGGTGCCCACTGGATTGTGGACAGCCTATCAGGAGCCACAGTCCTAAAGAAACCTGACTCCTCCCATATGTTAAATGACATGCTAACTCTACATTTCAAGATGGTAGGTCTTGTTTAGACAGATTATTGGATGTGGTGAGTGTAGCTTCCCTGTCCTAGATTGAAGGTCACTGTCAGCACTGTATTCACTGTTAACATTGTAGTCACTTAAATGGCCAGAGCGTGCTGGAGTCCTGCTTGATAATTGGTTTTCTCATGACTCGTCTCTCTCCTCCAAGGTTTCATAACTTTTTTTGTGCAACATTGTATGCATTTCTTTGTACATGTGTTAGGTCTCCTTTGTTTCTTGGACAACATTCATTTTCTTATTTCTGACATTGTGAAATTTCTGTTTTCTCTCTTTAATGAGCTTTGCAAGAGATTTGTGTAGTTTATTGATCTTTTCCACGAACAGCTGTTCTCCTCTTTATATTCTAATCCTTAAATGTCTTTTATCTTTTTAATGATTCTTTTGCTTCTCTTAAGTTTGTTTGATGGTGGTTCTTTTTTATTTTTTGTCGTGAAGTAGAATAACTTAACTTTTCCTGTGTGTGTGTGTGTGTGTATGTGTGTATGTGTGTGTGTCTGAGAGAGAGAGAGAGAGAGAGAGAGAGAGAGAGAGAGAGAGAGAGAGAGAGAGAGAGAGAGAATATATGGATATGGAGGTCAAGCTCTCAAGCTCAGGTATGGTTTCTCAGGAAGTGTATAGGAATTCACCAGATAGGCAGGGCTGGCTGGTTAGCAAGCCCCAGGGGTTCCCCTTCTTTCCATCTTCCTAGCATTGGGGTTAGAAGCTTATTCCACTATGGCTTCTTTATGTAGCTTCTGATGATCACACTGAGACCTGTATGCTTGTGTAGGAAATCCCCTTTCCATTTTTATTAACATTTATTAATTGTACAAACTACTGGGCTGCATCATGATGTTTCATACATGTTTATATAATATACTTTGAGCATCTGTAATCCTCTATTATCAACTTACACCCCCATTCTCCTTCCTCTCCCTTCTAAGCTTACTTACTCTTTTACACATTATCACACTGTCTTTTTCTTTAATTACAATTGTCACATGTGTACATGCATATATAAATGTAACCCGCTAAGCTCATTTAGTGTTCCTTCTATATATGTCGTTTTAGGGCTGAGTAGTTGGTATTGAATAACTATGGGTCTCAACCCTGGGGAAGATCTTCTCCCGTTCTCTGCAGTCATTAATTTCGTATAGCTCTTCATCTGGGATTGGCGTCTTGTGGGATTCCCTGCATTTGCACGAGCATCTCAGATGATGTTGCCTTTGTCCAAGTCTTGTTTGGGCAGTCATATTGTTGATATTCCATGGCTGCAGCTCCCCTGTCCTATATAGAAGGCACTAACAGATGCTGTGACCTTCTAGCACTTAGAATCTCTCTGCCCACTTTTCTGTGATGGTCCCCAAGACTTGGCTTTGGGGATTGTGTTGTAGGCGTAGCCACTGGTGTTGAGCATTCCAAAATACAATTACTTTGCATTTTTTACTGGATTTGGCTCT
Organism: Mastomys coucha; assembly: GCF_008632895.1. Classification (NCBI taxonomy): domain Eukaryota; kingdom Metazoa; phylum Chordata; class Mammalia; order Rodentia; family Muridae; genus Mastomys; species Mastomys coucha. The sequence continues at coordinate 63,609,958 of NW_022196914.1, read as the reverse complement.
CTGCTGGGGTCTCTATCTGCTTCAAACTCCTTGGGTGAGAGCTGAGAGCTGAGAGCTATGATTATCTGCAACCCTTTATTATAGTCCCTCATATTGTGGTGACCCCAACCACACAATTAATTTCATTGTTACTTCATAACTATAATTTTGCTACTGTTATGAACTATAACAAAGGGCATAAGGAAGTGATTTAGAATCCAGTTGGGAATTGCACTGCTTCAAGAAAGGGTCAGTAGTAGACTTTCCTGTGTGCTCCATTTTTTCATCTTTTTCTTTCTCTGAGCTTGAAGCATTTCTCTTTCCCTGTCCCCTTGGCTGATGAAACTGACGCAGAGGTCCCTGACATGCCGTCAGAAGAGGGCTCTGAAGAACTGGCCCACTTCCTCTTCTTCCTGCTGCATCTTTTCTCCCATCTTTTCCTCACCCAGCTTGCTGCCCGGGGTAACTCCTTGTGCTTCTGTCTAGGTTCATGCCCTTCTTGTGTGTCCTCTCCTGCTTTTGCTTGCCCGGTTAAAATGCAATCCTAGTTTCCTCTCCTGATCATGTGTCTTCATCTTCCAGAATCTTCCATGTCCCCACTTTCCCACAGATGACCACAATTTCATTGCATTTGAATTCCTCTGAGGACTTATTTTCACTCATCATCTCAAATCTTTCAGCTCCTAGATCAGCTATTCTCAGTGTGTGGGTTGTGACCCTTCTTAGGAGTCAAATGACTTTTTTTACAAGGGATATCCTGCATATCAGATTATGACTCATAACAGTAGCAAAATTACAGTCACGAAGGAAAAATGAAAATAATTTTATGGTTGGGGTAAGGGCACTAGAAAGGTTGAGAACCACTGCTCTCGATTGTTTCAAGTTAGACTTTAAGGCTTGTATCATCTTTCTCCATAGACACTATCTTACCAAACATGACTTTTCTCCACTGGCCACTGAGCTCTGAAAGGCAATAGTTTCCCAGACATGGTTTTATGTGACACAGTTGGTATTGAGCCTTTGTCCTGTGTGGCTTTCCTTCAGTCTCAGAAGTTTGAGATTCTGTCTCACTGTGTACTTTCTTTCACTATTCTTTGCTGGTTTCTCATCTCCTCCATGATTTCTAAATGCTAAAGATTCCAGGTGTATAGTTTTGTTTCTCTCCACCCAATCCCTTGTGACCTCATCTAGTAAAATGGTCAAACTTATTTGTTCCTGGCCTTCAAGTGTGTATCTTTAGCCTTGACCTTTCTAAGACTCCAGACAACTGTATGTAACTGTGTTGACTCTGGTTTTGCCTGAATGCCTCAGAGGCACCTCCATCTTGGGCTGTCCTGAACTGAACCTCCTAGTGCTATCCCACTGGTTTCTTCTATTCCAGTGGCAGCTGCTTCTTTTGTCCAGATTTGCAGACAATGTTGAAATAATCTTTGGCTATTCTTTTATATTTCATATCCAAGCCATTGCACAATTCCTTTCTTTCTTTACCCTCAAATACAGCCAGAACCTGGTGACTTACTATATTCTCCACTGCTACTGTGGTTTAAATCACAACTACCTTTTAGGAAAAGTATAGGTTGAATAGCTCATCCAACACACCTGGCCCCGTATGCTAATCAAGATCCTATAGAGGAATAGAACCCACAATTATGAAGAGTTTTTATTGGGCCAACTTACATGCTGCTGTTGTGCCAGGGAAAAGCTAGTGATCCCCCAAAACACACACCGGAGCCAATCTGATGCAACTCACAGAAGGGTCTTTATTCTATTCGAGCTAGCTCAGAGGCCCCCTCCCCCGCCCCAATGCACCACTGTCATGCAGGACAGTTTTGGTGTGTGTGTGGGGGGGAGACCCAAATCTGTATCGGGGCGAGGCTTTTAGTAAGCAGCAAGCAGGGAATACGTGTGCAAGCATATAATTGGACAGCTCCTGTTGCCTTTAACATAATTGGCTAGTGCTGGGAGTCATATCATAAAGTTAACTTTTTCTCTCCTCTGCATTGGTGGTCATTAGGCAAGGGGTGAGCTTGTAACCTGGGGCGCAGGTTTGTTGGGGGAATAACCTGGAGACAGTGGTTTTGTTGGTGGAGTAACCTGGAAACTCTACTCTTGTTGGGAGTTAGCCTAGAGACTAGAGCTAAGCTCAGGTTCTTGGAAACAAATGCTAGATACCAGCCCGTTAGTCTACCTGAGTTCACACTTCGGTCAGCTTCTCTAAAATGGAGTCTGAATTTAAAAGCTTTGGCATCTCACTGCAGGCTGGGAAGTCTAACAATGACTCTCTGTAAGCTATAGAGGCAGAGTAGCTGTTAATTTCTTAGGTTAAGAAACTGGTTGCCTCAGATCATGGGATATCATCTGAGTCTAAGATTGAACCTCCCTTAGCCCTCTCCCACCAAAAGAAAACTTCTTGGAGAGTCAGGAGTATAAGACTGCCCTGAGAGATAGAAGGATCCAGAGTCTGATGTCTGTAGATGATAGCCACAGCAGCAGATGCTCTCTCTTAGGGAGAACAGGGCTTGCACATGCTGGCTAGCTTTCCTTCCTCTCTAGCACTCTTACTCCATTCAGGCTCCAGCCTATTGGACAATGCTGTCCATATTCAGGGTGAGCCTTTCCTCATTTGTTCAACCATAATGTAAATGCTCTCTGAAAACACCCAGAAGTATGCTTTGGTAATCTCCCAAGTGTTTCTCAGTCCAATAAAAGCTCACAATCAAGACCGGATGTATGTTGCCTTCGAATTTTTCACATCTTGGAAAAACAGTAAGATATTTGCAGAAGGAAACACATTGACTTATGAGATTCATAGAGCCTGCAAACAATGTTATGGAGCCTGCAAGCAACGTTAAATAATATTTTTCGTGTCCTTGGGTTTGATTGTGAACTGTCACAGAAGGCCAAGGGTGGAATTTTCAGCTTGTACCATGTCAATGCTTAAAAAGATGAGGGCTTTGTAGCATTTTGGATTGGGGTTTTCCTAATTAATCTTCCTATATTGTTGTAGTCTCTTCCCAATTCCATTACTCTCCCTCCCTGTTCCCATGGTGGTCTGTACTAAACAGAGCTGCCAAAAGAATCCTTTCAAAATGGCAGCCAAGTGGACTCAGTAAGAGCTAGTGCCCTCACTACACTGTTCTTTCTCAGACATTACCCACTCTTACTTTTCCTTCCTTCATGCCGCTTTAGCCAGGCTTTTCCTACCTTTCCATATGCCAGGAATATGGTGCCTCATGGATGCTTGGTGCTTCTTTTTTCCTCTTTCAGATTCTCCCTTGACACTCAAGAGGTTAATTCCTTTGGCCATTATTATTATTATTATTATTATTATTATTATTATTATTATTATTATTTTACTGGTTTTTCGAGGCAGGGTTTCTCTGTATAGCCCTGGCTGTCCTGGAACTCACTCTGTAGACTGGGCTGGCCTCGAACTCAGAAATCCGCCTGCCTCTGCCTCTCAAGTGCTAGGATTAAAGGCATGTGCCACCACTGCCCGGCCCTTCGGCCATTCTAAGACCTCATTGGATATTATCTTCCTGTGGTCCTTTCATGGACCAGTTTGCACAAGAGCCTCTCTACAATACCCAGGCCCATTTGCCTGGATCTAGGTAGGTTTTGGTTTACATGTTTATATATTATTAATTGTGCCTATGACATTACATGATTTATTACTTTGTTCATTGTCTGCCTCCTTTACATTAGAATGTAAACTCCAGGGATCAGAGATCTCCGTCTCAGTTTTTCTTTTTGGTTTTGTTTTTAAACCAGTGTGTCCTAAGCATGTAGGCTGGTGCCTGCCAGTTCCAGTAGAGGGAACTCAATGAATATTTGTCAAATAAATGAGTGAATTAAGGCCCTGGCTTTGTTGTGAGAAATACTGGCTGCAGCTCATAAAATTTGATGTTTAGCATCCTCATTGTGCACAGGTTCTAACTAGTTTTCTGGGATTGGTAGATCTTTGAGTGGACAGAGATGGCCACTTAGGGAGGTGCTCACTGTTGCTCTGGTGGGGAGAAGCATTGTGGGAAGCAGTAACTTTCATTTCCCAGGTCAGCATCTTAGGCAGAGAATCGGCAGCTGCCAAATATTCAGTTAGAAAGAGTTGTGTCTGCATCTGGGAAGTGGTGGAATCATGAAGCAACTTTCTACCACCTTCAATGACGTTGGCTAATAAGGTAGAGGGAGGGTGGGAAGGTCGTGTCTATTTTTTTTTCCTTTCCCTTCCTCCTTTTACACACACACACACACACACACACACACACACACACACACACACACACACACACACACACACACCCCTACTCATGCCATGGATTAAAGTAACAATTGCACCAAAGTCGACCTTTGGTGAATCAGTATGATAGTTTTTTTTGGGGAGGGGGGCGTTACTAACAGGATTGTGGGCTCACTCTGTTGCTTACCAGAGCAGGAATAACTGGCAAGCAGATGCATCATTGAAAAATCCGCCACAGCATGGGTGACTACTCACAAAGGCTGCAACCTCGGCATAGGTTGAGCCTGCTCTGCAGTCTGTCAAGCAGACTCCTTCCTGTCTGCATCTTCTGCTTTCCTGTCTGAGTCTTCCAAGCTTTCCCAGGCACTGCTCATTTACCTCCTGTTTCTCATGATCCTCCCCCTCCTGGGGGCAGTGCTTCCCATTCCAAGGAAACTGCTCTACAATAGGGCTCAAAGGTGTAATGCAGTCAAAGACGACTTTCCACCTTTGCTTCTTCTCCCACGTGCTTGGATTCAGGAGTACCCTATGGCACTTGGTTTAAGTGGTACTGGGGATCAAACCCAGAGCTCTGTGCATACTAGACAAGCATCCTAGCAGCGGAGCTACACTCCCAGACCCTGTGGGTACACGTTTTCTTTTCACCGCATTAGACATTTTTGAGATTCTGGCAAGAACTCCTGTTTTCAGCAGCCTTGTCTTGGAGTATATGATACTATGAAGATTCTCTCCGACGTAAATCTTTAGTGAGAAATTGGGAAAAAGAAAAGCCAAGAACTTAATTAAGTAAATAGCATTAAAAACATCAGAGCTTGGCTAGTTTAATTTTTTTTTCATTTTTATAATGCCGAAGAAATTTGGGGCCTTCTGCATGATAGGTAAACATTCTATCACTGAGCTCTGCCCCTAACCCGAGAGAAACAATTTACAGTGTGAGGTATGGAAGTTCTGTCCAGAAAAACAGTTAGCTCTTTGTTTGTGTATATGCACGTATATGTTCGCATGTGTAGGGGTGTTCATGTACCCGTGAACATACCCAGAGGCCAGAGAAGAGTGTCCTCTGTTAGTGATTGCCTTATTTATTTGACGTAGGGTCTCCTTGAACTTGGCGTTTACATTTTCAGGCAGCCAACAAGCCTGAGGACTCTTCCTGTCTCTGCTGCCCTCCTCAGTATTGTGGTTACAGGCCTGTGCAAAACCATATTAATACTTCTGTCTTGCTGGGATCTGAATTCTAGTCCCCATGGTTACAATGCAGAATGAATGCTCTTATTCACTGAACTAGTCCCTCCAACCCTCCCCCGCCCTCCGCCAAAAGACCTTGTTTCTTTTTAATCTTTGCCTAGTTCAAGAGAAAGTAATACAATTTGCTATGCTTTATGGAGCTGACTTCTCAGGAAAAACTCCTCCCCTATTTCCTTTTAATGGAAATGTTTTAAAAAGAACATTTGGTAATGGTGAAACTTAAAGTAGGCAAATACGGGCCAGAGCAGTTACATTCCTCCATCCTAACCCTGTTGCCAGTACATGGCTTGGTTATTTCTGGGCATGGTGGGATGAAAAGAAACAGAGATTTAGGAAGTTTCACTCAAAGATATAAAATATAAAACTCGGCTCTTCTGGCAGTTATTTTGATTCCTAGCAGATACAGAACTTTTCCTGGCTTGGTAAGTAACAAGAGTAACTTTCTAACTGGTAGAGGGAACACTTCCCCACCCCTTCTATTCCCCCACCATCCTACTCCAGTTTCCTTCCTTCTTGTCTGTTTTGTAAGTTTATAGCAATGTTGGACTCTTGATACTTTGGGTGCAAATTTTGATATTAAAATATACCTACCAGGTATTGTATGCAGAAGCAGGGGTTTATATGGTGGCCTGTCAACATTGATGAACCCACAGGTTACTGTGAGGTCAGGTTTCAAATCTAAACACAAGGGACTTTGTCCAGGAGAACTATGGTTGCAGGTGGGCACTCTGGAGCTCCTCTGGGTTTCCCTTGCCTTATCTAGGTAGTGGGAGAGTGTGTTTGTGCATTATGAAATGTAGACCCCCCTCAGTTTAGTGTGCAGATGGTAACAGAGGCAGGACGTGTAGCTAGGGTGTCTTTACAAGCTATTTTGAGTACGGACTTGCTAGTTGTTGTAAGTGTTAGGTCCTACTCTAGACCTTTCCTGCCTGTCTCTTTAGAGGTTTCCTTCTTTTCTGTATGTGGATATTGTAAAATTTGGGTTCTTAGTTGTCCACTTAACAGTGCCTTTTTCTTGCCAAAATATTGTCCTAACGAAATGCCAATTACTTTCTATAATAGTTTTCTGATTATATGATTTCTTTGCTTTTATAGTTCTATTTTTTTGCCAGTTTGTTTTGAAGGACAGCAGGATGTAACTTTTAATTATAATGCCTATGTAAATCCTTTGTTTACTCACAGGAAACTTTAAAAAGGGTGTGGCATTTATTTTTCAGTTGCAAGTATAATTCGCAAATTTGCGTTTTAGGAGAAATTAACTTAAGGACATGTGTGAGATTTCATTTTAAACGTCAAGAGCATATGCATATTTTATCATTCTCCTTACAGTCTTAATTTGATTTTTTTAAATGGTTATACATATTTGATGTGTTCATGGCTTATTGTTAAGCAAAACCGTCCTTCCCCCTCAGAATTAGGATGCTGGGTTGCTCATTTGCTTGATCCGTCTTTGGAGTTTATGGTCCTAGTATCAACAAAAATAATTGCTGAAAAATATAGATATTCAAATCTCTGGACTTCTATGCTTTCCTGCCAAAATTTTTTTCTTCAAAAGACTATTTAATTTAGAATTTTCTTAGGGGAAGCTTGAGTGGAGACTAGCAGTGTACAGGTCATATGAAGGGGAAATGTGGAATATGGGGTGGGGGATTTAATTAGGGAGAAAGGAAGGAGCTCGGTGCAGAAACAGAGGGAGGGGTAGGGACAAGTTACACCAAGGATGCTGGGTAAAGCTTGAGGAGTCATACTGTTTTATGCTGAAATTATACATGGTATGTGTGTGTGTGCGCGCGCGTGTGTGTATGCACGTGGGTGCATGGGTGCGTGCATGTGTGTGTGTGTGTGTGTATTTATGCCACTAGGGCTGACATTACTCCCTACAAGAGCACATAGACTATCTAACAAAACCTTGGTACCAGGCATGAGGATCCTCTGTTCGAGTTGTTGGTCAAGGTTGTCTAAGTGGCTCCCAAAACAATAGAACACTGTTGTTGCTCTTGGTTGTCCTCAGAGGGTATAAAGGTAAGGCTTCATTGGGTCCTCACACTCCAGACTCAGGACTCAGACGATCCTAGCTGCATCTAATGTGAAAGTGTATTTCCTTCCTGAAGTCTAACGTTGACAGTACCAGAAAGCACTATGTAAGCTGCCCAGGAGGGCAAGCAATCAATAGTCTTATCTAACTGTGATGCTTATGGGCTATAATGACCAGCACAGCGAGATAGCTCTCTCGAAAGGTGGAATAGTGACACTCACATCCTGGCAGTCACCAACAGCTGACTAATTGGACTTAAGACCTACTCCACAGAAGGAAAATCGTGACTGGTACTTGTAAGCTAGCCGGCTTCCTGGGGCTAGTAAGGCCACAAGCTGTTCTAATGTGTCTGTGAGAGATGTTGACATTCCTAACATTTGGTGTGCACATTGAAGGGTCCAAAAGGTCAGAACAGAGCTGTGAAGTGCTTCTAGTGGATTCTGGTTGCATGGGAAGCTACAAGGCCACAGGGGTCAAGTAACTTTTCGCCTTTAGTAAAGAAACAAAATATATGTATATGTGCTTAATTGCATTTTATCCTTGCTATAAAGCAATTTCATAGAGCAGTATTTGACTACTAGTTGCACATGGACACTCTGTGTTTTATTCTGTTTCAGTTTCTTTTAAATACTGACAGTGACTCACCAAATTCCTTTCCACACTGTAGAAAACACCCGGGAAGCTTCTTTGTTGTACCCTATTGGATGAGCTGTCCCCTTGCTCCAGAATTTGTTTGTGGTCAGTCACTAGACACTGTACGGTCAGTGGGGGGAGAGAAGGGCAGGATGCAATGTCATTTCCAGGTACAGTGCATGGTAGACATTTTTATCTGAGGAAATATTGTGCTGATTGTTTGAGCCAACTGATTTCTACATAATACGGTGAAAGAGATGCACATAGCACACATCCCAGACAGCTGCCTAGAGACCATCTCTGCCAAGATGTGGTTAGTTGTGCTGGAAATAGATTTGTCTTGGCTTCTTGAAAGGGGCAGGAAGAGAGTCCTGCTTTGCCTTGCCTTGCCTTCAATTTCCTTTCCTATCCCTTCCCTTCATTTCCTCTGTCTGTCTGTCTGTCTGTCTGTCTGTCTGTCTGTCTGTCTGTCTTTTCTCATACATTATATCCCAACTGTTGTTTTCCCCTCCTTTCTCTCCTCCCAATCCAACACACACACACACACACACACACACACACACACACATACACACACACACCCCACCCCTTTCCCTGAGATCCACTCCTCCTCCTTTCTCTTCCAAAAAAAGCAGGCCTCCCCAGGATATCAACCAAACATGGCATTTTTCTTCTTCTTTGTACTCCTCTGGTTACTAAACTACCTGCCTCATTCCTAAATGCACAATGTCAGGTGGTGGGAAGGTTTGACATCTTGAGTCTGTAGTAAATTATCCCAACTGGTGACTTTTTGGTGTGGCCTGAGATGTCACCAACTCGTGTTAAGATTTTATTTCTTCTCACACGGGTGCTCAATTTATTGTTATCTGTGGGAGGCTGCATGACCAAATATTTCCTATAGCTTTGGTGTTTGCCTGTGGGACCAGGATGAAAACCATCGCTGGTTTTCTTCAAGTAAATGACTAAGTTTTTTCACTTCCAAAGCAGGCTCTGATGCCATCTGCTTAGCTTGGTTGCTTCACTGAGGGATTAAATGATATCATGCTACAAAGCACAATGCCTTGGTACCTACTATTACTTTCTTTGTGTTGCTGAATTACTAACACCAAGTCTCACTGTTGGTTTTATTTAGCTGTAGGAGAGGTGGAGACTTTCTGAGTCTCAGATATAGAAGGAACTAAAATTAAAGTTCCTTTCTTGGTGTGCGCTGTAATTTTTAACAGAGCAGAAATTTCCATGAAAAATAGAGCTGCCTTTGAGTTGAAGAAGAAAGATGTTTAAAGTACATCCAAGTTGAGACAGTTCTGTGGGTGGCTTCTGAGGGACATCGGTTCCTGCAGTAACACATGAATGTACTTACAGTGAACAGAACTGCTCAGCAAGGCTGGCTTTATGCCCCTTCCATGAAAGTTAAGTTTAAAATCTTGACTCTTTTAACTTATCTTGCTATTGTTTTCCTGGTGGGTTTTCAGTGCATTTCAGATGACTATGTTCAATGTTATGAACGTGAAATGGTTTTCTGAATGATGGAACAATCTTGACTGTAAGGGACTGATTCCTTTAATACCACGGGTTATCAGAAGGTAGCTTAGTGAAGTCATTAGTAGATGTGTATGGCACAGGCACCAACAAAGGCTATTCCCATCAGGAATTTTATTGAGATACATTTTCCCATTCCCTCCCATGTAAAATGTAGGGGACAATGTTATGTAGCATAATTTTTTTCCTTTGGAAGAACATGAGAAATGCTCCCTAGTGAAACTTGTGTTGTCTCTTTTTTCTCTCTCTCTCCAGTAAAGCCCAGTAAGTGGTAAATATAACTTTCTGAAGAAATAACACCCAAACCCCAGTCCCTTCTATTTGGATCCAGTAGAAGGAAAGCAAAGGCGATTCTTGGTTCCCCTTGTTAGAGGAGAATGTCACTTGTTTGGTAGAATTTTACTGTTTTTTAAACACGATATCCTAGTTTCAAGGAAGTTAACTGAATAAAAAAATCATATTATTTAGCTCTCTTTTGTGAGGGTGAGGGAGAGGGAGAGAGGTGGAACGGCATTTAATTTGATCCATTTAAAAGGAAGGATAGGGTAAGTATATGTTTTATTCCAGTGAGCACAGTGATTGTACAATTAGGGGTATTTAGGTATGGATTTTGCACTGTAGTCAGGAGGAATCCTATGGCTTTATTGATGCTGGGCTTTGAAGTGGGGCTCTCTGATAAATGGTGGACTGTTAGAAGTCAGGTGCTTTGGGTGTGCACAGGGGCTTGTGTATGTGTAATGTGGACATTTGAATAACAAATGAGTATTTGAAGGGACTTCACCAAGTGAAATGAAAGACAAGATGGTGTTGACTAGCTCCATTCCTTAAAATCTTATAAATTTAAACAGTTTGATCCTCGAGTCCCTTCCATTGCCCTGCATGCCCAAGCATTGGTGTGTCAGCCACATTCTTTTTTTCATAATGGAATGTATATTAACTATGCAGCCCTTTCACAGAGCAGTGTTTTAATCATTCTCTATTGATTTATACATCACATCAATGTTGCATATTGAAGGCCTCTTATTCTATGTCTGCTTTACCCAGACTCTCATTCTGTCTACCTGACTTGCATAATGTTCTGGGACTCCCTTAATTCTGCTCACCCCCACGGGAAGCAGTCATGATTAGGAAACCACAAAAGGTCAGGCACACTCTTGCCTTTGCTCCGCTTTCTGGGGCACAAAGAAGAAATTAATGGACTCAGAGAAATATTGTCATTGTCTGTAGCTGATAATAGGTATCAGAAATAAGTTAAAATTAATAAATGCTGAGTTTTGAGCTTTGGTGTGAATCTGAATGATTTATTGCAGGCTGGGGATGCCTAGAGAGTGTTTTGCATTAGCTGAAGGAGTTAGTGTAAAGATGAGAGGGATCTGTCAGTCAGGGCCTGGATTTCCTGCGAGAAGATCATTTTAGGAAGGGCCCCGAGAAGTCTCATGAACAGTGGTTGTTCTTTGAACCTAGGGCTCTTGGTACAAGCTGGCCAAAGCAAATGGAAATATTTAATTTTTTTCTTTTGTCTTAATGTTAATTTGAGTGAGAGGAAGTGAAGATACAGTCGGTGAGCATGAAGGGTGCTTCCATGGACTGGAATAAATAATCTGTATTTCCCTCCCTCTCCCCCAATTTAGAATCTCATTTGGGCTGGAAGACCAGAGCTAGGTTTTACATAGGAAGAAAGTCTGCTTCCTTCATTCTTATTCATGGTCGAATCCCCAAATCTCCTCCCTGAAGAGACGTATTCTTCCCAGCAAATTAAAACATCTTTTTTTTTAGAGGCCCAAATGATGATGGTGTCAACTATTGATGAAGATGAATAGGTAATTCTTTTCTCTATTTATATATTCCTTCTCCCCCTACTGTTCAGGATAGAGTTTGTTCATTTAAACCAAGATCCAATATTTCATTTACTCTCCTCTCTGCAGGTTGTATGCATTGTGCAAATCTCTTAGCTAGGTAATGGAGGAAAATGTTTGAAAATGTGATAGCTTATTATAAGGACATTTGACATCAGCATATTTGCTGATGACAGATTGCCAATCGCTAGTAATTTAAAGGGATGCTGAGCAGTAGTTAAGGAACAACATTTTCCTCACATTAATCAGCTCAGGTCAGGATAGCCATATTACAATTTCTCTCAAACCTCTGTAAAATATAGACATCAGAAGCTGATCATACAATCTATAAGGTGATTGAACATACACCGTATTCTTACTGTGGTTTTATTTCCACTTAATCCAACTCTCATAAGAAAAGAGGCAAGCTGATAACACGCTGTTTTCCTTTATGGACTTACTTATCAGTACCCACAAAGAGAAAAGACTATTGTTAAGCAAGTTGTAGGGAAGGAAAACTAAATTGGAATGAAATGGGATTATTGACTAAAACTTATATTGATTATAGAAACAGTTATCAAATTCTAATCTAAGTGGGTTTTGGAATTTGTAGTGTAATCTGTCATTAGCTACATATATAATTTAATCTCTTTCATGTGTTTGTTTAGTGTGTGCCTGTGTGTATATGTGAGCTCACACCTGTGTTCATGTCCATGATGTATTCCTGGAGATCAGAAAACAACTTCTATGGTGTCAATTTCATCCACCATAAGGGTCCCAGGGATAGAATTATGATTGTTAGGTTTAGTGACAAGAGTCCTTACCCACTGAGCCATCCTTCTAACCCCACTAATATTTAAAATAAGTACTCACTGTGTAGGGTGTACCAGCCTGTGATCCAAGTACTTGGGAGGCTGAGGTGAGAGGATTTCTTCAAGACCAACATGAACAACTTAGCAAGAAATCTTGACTCAATAAAATAAAGCAAGCACTGATCCTTGTCTGGAACATATTGGAGCTTTGGTTTATAGAAACCATTGTGGATGGACCACAGATGAGTGACGGCTGAGGGAAGGAGTTTTGACCTCTAATGAGAGCCACAATTACATGCAGACACCTATGTTTCATCAGGACATGCTTATGACAAAGTAGCATTGGGTGCAACTGAGCAGGTATCCTAGCTTCCATACAACTATTATCTGTGGGTGTCGCTGGGGCACAAATGTCAGACAGGAGCACACAGAGCAAGGTGTTCCGTAACATGTCATGATAGCTTAATTGTGTCACCTTCCCTGGGATGTTCCTTTATCTCCACTGAAGAGCATCTAATGTCATGGCAGCCTGTCAGCTTTTCTTGTCTTTACTTGCTGGTTAGGTTACATGTGTTCATTTCTAAAATATAGCAGGAAGAGAAAAAATATAGCAGGGAGGGAGGGAGGGGTTGACCATTGGTCCACATTCTGCTGTCACTGCCCTCTGGTGTTTTACTTTGTATTTAAACCCAAGGTGACTTCCTGCAGCTCTGCTAGGCTGGAAAAGTATTCCTCCAGCTGATACTCTTGTATCTATTCCTCTTCCTTAAAATTGGTGTCCTTTCTTTGCTTGTATGCTCATTTCACTGACCATTCCCTATTTTGTAAATGTGTGCTCATTTCACTGACCATTCCCTATTTGTAAATGTGTGCTCATTTCATTGACCATTCCCTATTTGTAGACAGGCTGCTGCTGCCCTGGTTTCTCTCCTGCTCTTCCCACCTGGAGGAGCTACCGTTGGTGAACCTTTACCGACATGGCTCAGATCTGCAATCCCAACATGGAAGCAGGTGTTCAAGGCTTGTTTAGGATACATAATGAGCCTCTGTCTCAAAAAGAAGTTATCACCAATAAAACTTCCAAATAATCAAAACCTAAAAGTAATATCAAATTTATAGCTTTGCTCCTCAAATCCAAGTCATCCCTGCTTCCCCGGTGAAGGGCCTCATAAGGAATGGGACTTCTGTGAGCCCTGTTCAGTCAGATACAAAGGCAGGTCACGTTCTTACATCCTTAGCAGCTACTCTCCCACACCCTGACCCTCTGCATACTATCCTCCTTTGCTATATTCTCTCCCTTCTCCAGTTCCCTCTAGACCCTGGCTTAGGTGAGCTTGGTAGACTACACGTCTAAGTTGCGTGTCAGTCTATCAAACATTTGCACCTGATTTGTTCAATGTCTTGGATGTAGAATGTGCATCTTATTCAAGATGCAACTTGCCCTTTGAACACTGTTTGCAATATCCTCTACAAGCTGGTCCCATCCTCCTGATCCTGCAATGCCTCTCCTTTCTTTTTCCTACCAGTCCATCTCTCCCCAAACTCCCTTTCCTGATGGCTCTGTACAATCTCTCTATACCATGCCCACATAGACTTCCCTGGTCTGTGTAGCTTGAGCTTAGGTAGAAAGGCTTTCTTCCATCATCTTCTTTCCAGAAGCCTTTACTGCCTCAGGCAGGACAAACATCTCAGGGCACTGTTCTCATCGATATTTGGAAGCTCGTCACTTGGCTCTGTGGTGGCTATTTACTTAGCAAGCTGGTTTTAAGAACCAAGATTCCTTAAGGTTAGAAGCATTCTTGATGATATTTGTACATCTGTCTCTTGGTAGGAAGTCAACATTGGGATCAGTGAATGGAAAACAAGTGGGTGCATCATATGCCTACAGATGGCTTGGCATCTGTATGTGTTGGAACCAAGACACAGGGATTTTCTTCTTGTCCGTGGGATGATCAGGCAGTCTGCTCCAGCTGTGCAGAAAAAGACACAGATTGGATGAGAGACAAGGCTGGTTTGTGGAGTTTATCAGCTTGCTTTGCCCACCTAACTCGTTCCTTTCATTAACTTCCTTTGGGATAAGATTATTCCATTTTTAAAGTTTTTCTTGTCTCTGTGACCCTCCTCCCCATCCATACCCTACTCCCATCTTCATGTATACACATAGTTTCCTAATCCTACTTCTACAACATGGTTACCTGTGTTCAGATAGATCATTTATCAGTTTCTAATATAGCAAAAGTTATCCTTAGTCAGTAGTTGGCTAGAGCCTATACTTTGTGTCATATAATTAGTTTAATGGGTCATAATTTAGATCTGCCTACTGAAATTATCATAGGGACCATCAAAAAGTTACACTTTGTTTACTTCAGTTAGGACGCATACCAGACAACAAAATATTTTTCTTAGTGTGGTTTTGTATAGGTTAAATAAATTTTAACATTACATAAAACCAAGTTTCTTCAATTTTCCTGTGGTTTACCTTCTTCATGATACTTTCTGTGACAAGATAATAGGTGATAGCTAACCTTGTCACCAGGCTTTCCTAGCACCGTCCCTTCTGTCAGAAATGTAAAACACTACAGCTCAGACTTTGCTGGACCTGTTTCTGTGTTCTCACCTTTTGGGGTTTTGTTTGTTTGTTTTGTTTTGCTTTGCTTTTAATAAAGAGTTATTGCCCGGTCACCTTGTGTTTAGATACATTCCACTTGCCAGTTGGTTCGTATGTGAGGCAGTTTTGAAGCTCCCTATTGGATTACAATCTCTTGAGACTACAGAGCAGTCTGGTTGGGGTTGGTCACATCACATAGTTTCTTATTTTTTCAGATAAAAAAGTGAGAATTTCCTGAAAGATCACATTTTCTTTCTTCCTCTACCCTTTCTTTCCTTGACCAAGATTTGTTTGTTTATAGATGGGGATCTTATATGGTCCAGGCGAGCCTCAAACTGTATAAATAGTGGATGTTGACCTTGAACACTTCATCCTCCCTCCTCCACCTCCCACTCACCAGTGCTAGGATTAGAAAAATCCTACTTGAAAAAGATCCCATTTTTTCAAGTGGACCTTATATTCAGAAGCAACAAAGGAATAAAGAGGCATGTCATAAGATGATTCTCTAGAGAGGATAATCTTTGACTGCCAACTACAGTTAAATGGGGTATTAATACTGTTAGGCATTTCTTTTTGTTGTGTAACACTTCCCTCCTATATTAAAACATTGTATCCTGCGGGAGCCTATCAAGCAGGAAAGTAAACACATCAAAATAGCTTCAGGAAGTCCCTGAAACTGATCAGATTCTCTAGGCCCCTCCCTTGCCAGAGTAAGCCATAAAAACAGAGAGTCCCTTTTAGAAGAGCAAAGCAGTGTGGAAAGCATGACTGTCCACCAGGATCAGTAGCCTGGAAGAAGCAGAAATCAACCTGAGGCACTTGTTGAGCTGCCTCAAAGCTGTGCAGGTATTCCAAGTTCACAGCATTATGAGCTGTCACCCATGCTAGGGGTAGGCTTTGATGATACAGCCATCTTTGAGTCACTTCTGCTCTTATAAAGTAGCCCCTTACCCCAATAAAGTAACGCCAACAAAACCCAGTGGCTCATCCAGCTGCACTTGGTGATTTCTATACTTTGTCCTGTTGTGAATTCTCTATCTGGGTGAGTAGACTTCTGTCTTGCATCTCCCCAGGAAACTTTTTTTTTTTTTTGGCAGCACAACGCCCTCAGGTGCTTGTGATTAAGCACGTCATGCCTTTAGGAGGAGGTCGTGGAAAATAGGTGGGTTAGAAGTAAAGTAAGCCTGGGCCTGTGTTTGCTTCCTCTCTCCTTTCGTGCTCCTTCCCCTTCTCCAGCCTTCCTTCCTCCAATCCATTTTCACTCCTTCCCTGCTGAATTCTTATAGGCTGAGACATCCCGTCTTATTTTAAAACTCCTTTTTCTCTGCAGAGTATGCACAGTTATTAGAAATCCAGAAAATGGAGCTGGTGAGATGGCTCAGTGGGTAAGAGCACCAACTGGTCTACCGAAGGTCCTGAGTTCAAATCCCAGAAACCACATGGTGGCTCACAACCACCTGTAATGAGAGCTTGACACCTTCTTCTGGTGTGTCTGAAGTTAGCTATAGTGTACCTATTTATAATAATAAATAAATCTTCAAAAAAAAATCCAGAAAATGTTGTTACTCTCTGGCAAGGAAGAATAATCCTCAAACTGGAAACACTGCTTCTCAAATGAGCCTCAGGTTATCCTGGGTAGCTGTGTGCTGCGGGTCATTTCTTCATTGCATTAGAAGTCTTGCTCTCAACTGTTTCCTATCCCCCTTGTCTCAATTCTTATTTCTCTATGAATAGAAGAATTAACCCAAAGATTTATCTCTAAATTTCTAGACTTTCTGATTGATACTAAGTGGATTCAGAGTTTCTGGGGTCTTGTTATTTGGAGGAGACCTGCAGTAGAACTTCTAGAGAGGGTGGGAATATTATGTTTTATGATGGTTTGGTATGGCAGCCACTAGCCACGTATGGCTCTGTGGTCTCGAAATGAGATTGGTGCAAGTGAGAACTGAATTTCTATTTTAAAGTTGACCAGCCACATGTAGCTCAGGCTCCTACACTGGGTAGAGAGTTTGGGGAGCTGGAAAATGTGCTGATTTGTGACTCTCCCACTCTGGTTCTCTGTGTGTCTTAACTATGTCCACCCACTTCACCACCCTCCTTTGACCCTTCATTTGGGTCATTCCTTAGGTCCCGATTTGACACCTGTCAGCATTCCATGCCTCGTCCTCATGGCCCTTAGAAGAGTCTCTGCTCTGCACCTGAATATTGTTTCCTGGAAGACAGTGTAGAATGTGAGAAAGGATTTTTTTTTTTAAATCCCTGATGCCCAATCCTCTTGTCATTCATGTTATCCTTCTGACAGCATAAATACACTTTATCTAGAGCATCTGAGCCTTTTTTAAAAAAAAAAATGAAAAATTGAAGTGATTTTTTTCCCTCCAGATATTATAACCAAATATTATTTATGTTAATGAAATTACTGAGAGGTCTCAGCTTGCTGTCTTGTGACTGCAGAAAACATTTATATCCAGAACGAATCAAACTAATATGTATACAAATTAGTATAAAATTAGTGAATGGACCTTTTGCATGATATTAGTGTTATACAAGTGTGTAATTTTTCCCCATGATTTTTAGTATTCAGTGAAGCTGAAGATGATCTTTGAATCTGTTTCAAGAGAGGCTAGCCTAGTGTCTAATGTTTCAAACTATATGGTGTACTTATTAAACATAATTCTTCACTTTCTTTTTGCTTTCTGTATACCAATGCATATTTTTCCTGGCATCCATAGACCTGGCCACTTATTTATGATTCAGAAATATGAGTCAAATTTCATATTTCTATGTGCATGTGTCTATTTGAACAGAAGGGACTATAATTGTGCAAACTTTACACAGGGACCTGAGACCTGCAAAGGTTAAGCCATTGACTAGATTAAGGTAGTGGGCCATGTTTGTGAGGCACCCTCTGTTTGTCGAGTGTCTTTACTCTGAATGAGGACTCAATGAATGCATTTGGGTGGATTTGGAAACATTTCTTCCATCGGTGGCATACTCCTCCTTTCTTTTCTAGACAGAAAGGATCTTTGATGACCTTTCTCTGTTTTCAAACTTCGGATGTTAGATTTCTACTCTTGCTTCAAGACGGGGTAACAGAGAATGTTTAATCTTAGAACTGACAGCTAGAGTCAGAGGGTCTGGGAAGGTTACTTTTCTTGCTTGCTTTCACATGTCCTGTTTCTACTGGCCTTAGTATTGCCTCATCTTAACCACACCTTGGAAGTATGTCATTGTCCACTAGTTCTGTTTTCCCTCTCCAGGGTAGGCTAATGTTACAATGTTACAGCAATTCTACAGAAGTTAAACCCTGGACCATTTGCTAATCGTCCCCCTTCTATCCCATGTATCCTCCTTGGGAAACAGCAGAAGATGGCGCACAATACTGGAAGAAGCGCAGAGCTCCAGTGTCCACATGGCACTGTTTTGTGTATGCTCTGGCCTTCCCCATCGCTCACACACAATTGGAGATACAATTTTACCCTGTCAGTCACTAAAATACTGTTTGTGAAGAATAGTTGCTTAGAGACTGAACTACAGGTTCTGATGAGTTGAAATAAGCTGATACAAGCCACAGTGGCCACTGCTGGAGAGTGTGATCGCTGCTAGGGCTGTTACAAGTATTGGGAAAAGGAGTAGAGATGAATAAAGTAGTATTCCTTATTCTTTAATCAGGTACAAATATGTCTATTTTCTTTGCTCTTATTTTGGTTCTTTGGGGATTTTGTGTGACCATGAGTGTATGAGCGTGAGTGAGTATGTGTGAGTGTGTGTATGTGTGAGTGTGTATATGAAAGTATGTGTGAGTGTGTATATGTGAGTATGTGTGAAAATCTGAGAATGTGTGAGAGTGTGTGACTGTGTGTATGTGTGTTTGTGTGTGAGAGTGTGATTGTGTGTATGTGAAAGTATGTGTGAGTATATATGTGAGTGTGTGAGAGTGATTGTGTATGAGTGTATATGTGTGAGTGTGTACATGTGTGAGAGTCTGATTGTGTGTATATGAGAGTATGTGTGTGAGTCTGAGTGTGTGTTTGTATGTGTATATATGTGTGAATGTATGGGTATCAGTGTGTGTATGTATATGAGTCATGATTATGTGCAGGATCATCATAGAGGGTGTTGTAAAAGAAATGAGACTGGTTTCAGTGTGTGGTTTGTGGGAAGCAGTTTTCAAAAGATTGAGGCTGGCAGAGACTTCTTCAAGTGCGTCTCCCTTAAGTGCGATAAATCAAGACTGAGAAATCAAGACAAGAAGCAGGAATGCTGCAGAGTTGGTGTAGCATTGGTTTACATAAAGTCACCATGAACATATTACTTATGTAACATGTATATGCTTAGACCAGAGGGCACTTGACATATGTTACCTTTTGCCATATAGGAAATTGTCTTCCAAATTTAACAGCTTAAAAGCCCCAAACCATAGAGTGAGTACCCAAAGTTACCTGAGGCAGTAGATCTCGAGTAAACTAGCTGAGCAGTTCTTCTCGAGGTTGGTTCTTGGGGTTGCAGCCAGAAATGCAGCCAACCAATAGCTCGACTGGGACTGGAGAGGGCACTTTCAAGATGGCTCCCCTTGCGCTTCAGGCATGTTGGTGCAAGCATTTGTCTGGAACCCTGGGTTCCCAGTCTTCCCAGTTGGACCCCTCTACAGGGCTGGTGGAGTATGGATGGCATGGTAGCAGCTTCTTATATTAATGCAAGGCACGGGGAGCTTACGTGTGAGTCCACAGATGTATGGATGTGGAAGAAGGAGGTCTTTTATAGCCAGGCCTCAAAAGTCACACAGCTTTCCTGCTATGGTCTGTTCTTTAGAAGCAAGGCCTGAACTCTGGCCTGCCCTCCAGAATAGGCTGTTAAAGTCATTCATAAAGCAAGAAGCACCACACAGTTTGTTGATGTAGGACCATCACCCATGACAGTGGACTCTCAGCTTAGCTTGGTATCCCTTTGGGCACTCTTATTCCTTCCTCTTCTGCTTCTAGATCTTTTCTGTGTCTAGACCATCCTGTTGGAGTTTCCACCTTGTGAAACTGGATTTCTCTGGGAGGACTGTTAAGCCTGTCCAAGGATTCTGAGCGAAACAACTGCAAGAGCAGCCTTTCTTTTCCTGATATTGATTCCTTCTCACAGCGCAACTTCTAAGTCACTCTCTTGACTTTGATCAGTCAAACAACGACTCTTCCGAAAGGCTTGAGGCAGAAGGGAGTGTAGCAGATGAAAACTCTGTTCTGCTCTAGACTCTACGCCATCATTTGCATTCTTTAAGACCAGAGGCTTGACTTAGAACCAGGGAGGAAGGAGCCCCCTGAGTGTAAGCAGATGCCCTCAGAGCACATACTGTAGAAGCCCTGCCAGAAGAATAGACATACTTAGCCACGAGTTTTATTACATGCCTGCTCCATACGCCAAGAGGGCCACTTAACATCCGCAGACTCTCGGGGGCTCCATGTGTATATGTTTCAATTATTTTTTGTTCGTGTTTCATAACTGGGGCTCTGCTTGGTGCAGTCGTCACTCTGGGACCTGCTCATGGAACGGCCCCCATCCAGAGCAAGCAGGTGCTGAAACAGATGTGAGGATGGTCTTGTAAGTGTGTGATGGAGTGCGTTAGCCTGGGCAAGGTGCACCATTAGCTTTTCTCATACTCACTGGGCAGAGTACTTGATTATTTTGTGTTTACAAGGTGGAACACTCAAAACAGTCTCTTTAGCACTTGGGGCTCCTGCATTTGCTACGTGCAGACACTCTCCCAGCCTTTGAGGATTTCCCAGAAAGTCCCATACACTAAAGTTTCTAACTTTGGGAATAAAGCAGGATCTGGTAGAGAGCGGGGGATGGGTGGAAGGAGTTTCTTCTATTCTGAACATATCTTCCTGTAGATCAGAGTCGGTGATCTACTCCGTGTTCTCTTCCACAGTGAAGATGTTGGGACTCAGGTCTGTGTTCTGAAGTGTGTGTGTGTGTGTGTGTGTGTACACGAGTGTATGTATTCATGTGTGGGGTTCATTGCATGCATGTGGATATAGATGAGAGACATCAAGCTTAGATCTGGTTCTCCAGAGGCATCCACTCTGTTTTTGAGACAGGGTCCATTTATTGCCCTGGAGTTCACCTCAGGCTAAAGCTTGTGGCCAGCAAGCCTGAGTGGTTGCCCCAACCCAGGATCACCTTTACAAACATTCTACACCCCAGAATCATACCATTGTCTGGAGATTGAACATGGGTTCACATGCCTGTGTGGTGAGCCCTTTCCTGAGGGAGACGTCTTGCCAGCCTGCCTTCTGGGCTTTGCTCGTGCTGAATATTTCTGTTGTCCACATTTCTTTTATCTAACTTCTTTGACCTTTTGTTTCAAACTTGACTAAATACCATTATTGTTGATTAAATTTTGACCATGAGATATTGTGACTGTCTAAGATTTTGAATTATAAAAATCCTTAAAAGGTTTCAGGTGGAGTACTCCCCTCTTCCCCTCTTGGAGAGCAGTTATTGAAGTCTTGAATTATTGATGTCTCCATTGTCATCTTCCTATAGATCTCTTTCTTTTTTCTTTAATTAGCCACAATGCCTTATTAACAAGTGAAAAATGCCACCACTTAATTGTGTTTGTGTGATTTGTGTAATAACCCCTTCTAAGTTTCAGAAATAATCCTCAAGGTTGACTTTCTTTCTTTTTTTTTTTCCCCTATCCTCATTCACTGGGGGAAGAAAGGACACATATTTACATATGGTGCATTTATTTCACATTTTAGTGAAATGCCATTTATGTAACATGGATGTTAAATTATCTCATACTTTCAGATAGTTAACACTGGCTTTTTAGCTCCATCCTGCTCCAGCTGTGTGTGTTGGGGGCAGGCAGTCATTTTTGATTATTTTCCTTGACCTCTGGGGAAGAGATTCCACTGGGAGAGGAAGAGGAGATGGATAAGACAGTGCTTCTTCACAAAGGAGCAGTAGTGGGTGACTGGACCTCTCTTGAGCTCCTCGCTAAAGGAAGTTTGAAATAGACAATGGTTTCGTTTCCTGTGGGAAGGGTCATTGCAAGTTCATTTCAGTCTTTTCCTTCTGCCTCCACAGTGCATCACTTTGCGTCTTGGGGAATCTGTTATCTGAGTGTTGGGGAAGCAGATGAGAGATGATGCCTAAGATTAGGTAGTAATTAAAATTAGGCATTGGCTAAGTTATAGCATTGTGTTTTTCATACCATGTGCCCCATTTTTTTCCTGTTATCATCACCATTTTCGGAAGTTCCACTCTCTGCAGGTAACATCTATGGATGTGGCGCTCTTTGTCTGGAACCCGCTGTCATATAACTGTACTGTGAAGGATTTGGGGATTTCTTGGCATTAAGAGGTTAGAGGTTACACTGGTGAATTCTTCCAAAAGTTTGTTTGCTTACTACAAGGAAGTTATGAAGAGCCACCAGGAGGACTCTTACCTGGCTGGGGAATGCTGGAGGTGGGGAGGGGTCTATGGATAAGTGTTCCTTTTGGTTCCTTTGGTCTAAGGTACAGGGCTCTGGTTACATGTGAGCACTTGAGAAGGAAGTGTAAGAGCGGTGGTTCTCAACCTGTGGGTCTCAATGCTCATGAGGTTGCATATCAGATATCCTGCATACCAGGTATTTACATCACAGTTTGAAACAGTAGCAAAATTACAGTTACCACGGAGCAATGAAATAAGTTTATGGCTGGGGGTCACCACAGCATGAGGAACTGTATTTAAGGGTCCCAGCATTAGGAAGATTGAGAACCATTCCACTAGAGGCTGATGTCAACTCTAAAGAGCAATAGGCAGGAGGGGAGGACAGTGGAATGGGCAAGATCACCAGGAAAGCTGGGGAGCTGCCATGTTTCCTGGCTCAGCACCTTAGGTGGTGACTGACCTGGAGTTACACAGTGCAGGATTCCATAGGTACCATCTCTTCTATCTTAATCATGCCTGCCGTGGACCTGCTTCAGCACATTCCAAGCTGCGGAATGTAGAAACGAACATAGCAGATGACTACTCCTCTTTGGAACTTCCTCTGAACATCATCTCCCCATGTTGGTCTTCGTCCATGGGGCCTGCTGCAAACACCCATTCCTCTCTCCCTTGAGTCAGGTGGTTTCTCATCCATGACTGCTTCTTTTAGAGGTAGTCTTATGGGGCTTAGGGGGTCATGGTGGTACAGAAAAACAGTGAGAACCTCATTGAAACATACAAAGAATGGAAAAGGAGGTGGTTACAGGCAAGAGTCCCTTTCATGTCTCAGGTGGCTTGGGTCAGTGTGGACTACACTCTGCAGTAACTTGGGTCTGAGTCAGTGCGCAGGTGCTGGGACCTCCTGCATGAATGGAATGGGGGCAGTGTGGGTGGGGCAGGAGTCAGCAGCTACAGATGTGAAAAACTTTGATACCTTTGTTAAATCCTTTAAGCTCCCTGATGAAAATACTGTGTTAGAGGTTTTAAAGCTTAAATGAGCTGACCTGCAGAGAGAAGTTGGGATGGTGCCTGGTCTGGTTGGGGGAGGACCAGACATTCAGACCAGAGACTATGGACGCTTCCGAGGACACTTCCTAGTCACCTTGCTACTTTAAAAACAAAACAAAACTTCCGAGATCAGACGAGATCGGGCGCATTCAGGGTGGTATGGATGTTAGTGGTTCTGGTGGCTTAAGCTAGGTTACACCTAGGCTTCTTAGCAATGATGGGCTTTAACTTATAGAGAAGTATGGAACTGGAGGCCAAAGAAGTCTATAATGCTGGTGAGGAGGCAGCCTGGCTCCTGAGATCCTTGATACTGTGTATGTATAATAAGGGGTGTGCATCCCCAGGAGGACCAGTCAATCAGGTGTGGCCTCATTCATAAGAGCTGTGCTTCCCATGGTATGAGCTGGGTTTTGTTAATTTTTAAATAAGCACCTGACAGAGAAACCCATGACTTAAAAACCTCATATAAGTTAAAAAAAAAAAAAAAAAAAAAAGAATTGATCCATTGTAAATTCAGGTTCTTAAAATTACTTTAAATCAATCAATCAGCTCATTATAATTGCACATCTGTTTACAATGTGGCATTGCTGTGCATGTATGTAGACCGTGTGTAAGGATCAGGTCAGGGCAAGTGGCTCAAACAGTCATCATCTCTGTGTGTGGAAAGCATTCGGATTCCTCTACTGAGCAATTAAAAGTGTAAAGTGAAATATATTGATTACAGGTAAAATAAATGAACATTAGAGATTGTCCCACCCATCTAGCTGCATTCATTAGACACCCTCTGTCCATTCTCCCATCATCCCCACCCCCATTCCACCCCAGAGCACTACATTTGTTGAAAAGAACACTCCTGTGTCTACAGAGTGGAGTTCTATGCTCGCAGGCAGATTTGAAGTTCAAACCTGCAACTTTCTCTGAGCATGTCTTTTGATTTCAGCCTTCAGATACACACGGGTTCAGGGCAGAAGCCTCTCACCAGTGAGATGTGAGCAAGCAGGAAAGGAAACACAGAGCCAGGGCATGGAAGACGGAGCTAGGTCAGAGGCTGGATGTAAAGTGGCTTTGTGGCTCATCCACCTGAGACTATTTTCAGACTCTGTCAGATGTCTGCGTGTTCACACTTTCCAAGGTTGACACTGCAGCTTGTCATCTTTTTCCTGAGGTTCTTGTGCCCTGATGCTGTTTTGATTTTGTTCTTTAGGAGGAAGGGAAATAGGATTCTCTCCCTTAGTGGATACAATTGGGTGTGGTTTTAAATAATAGTTCCAGACTTATTGTTTGTATAGATGTGTGTGTGTGTGTGTGTGTGTGTGTGTGTGTGTGTGTGTGTGTGTGTGTTGGGGAAGGGGGTTATGATAAAACCCTCCAAGCTCTTTAACCTTTTCCCAGCAGCCCTGTTGGTCTTATGCTAAGCTGGTCCTTAGGGGGCTCTTGGCCCCCAGAGACCCTTGACAGTGAATTGTTTGTTGCTTTGAACACCCTGTGGTTCTGGTGAATACTTCCTTTTTTGTGATTAAGAGCTTCTACCCAAGGCGCAAAAGAGAGAGAGAAGCGGGGGGGTCATTCCTGGCTTGATTTTTCATGTGGGTGCTGAAGACATTTGAATCTATCCCATGCTCTCGTTGCCTAGAGACATTTTCTTCCTGGTTGACCAAGCATTGGTCCTGTGCAGAGCTCCACCTTCCATGGAGAAGAAATGTGTATAGGAGAGTTTGCTCCTCAGTTGATGAGCCAAGCAGGATTTCAGGGTACAGTCAAACCTCTCCCATGCTCTTAATGCCAATGAAGAGTAGAGTTTGAAGATACATATAGCTGGGTTCATCTTCTCTGATGTCAACCAAACCATTTCTCCTTTTCTCTTCCCCTGTTTTTGTTTGTTTGTTTTTCTCATATCCTGTCTCCCTCCCCTTGCATGCCTTTCTGTCAAGCACTACATTGTGGTCTTCCAGTTCATGTTGGCTTGAGTCTTAGGATTGGGAGTCCAAGCCGTGAAGGGTGACTTTGGGGTTCAGCCCTAAGATGCTATGGTCTACATATGGGGAAGCTACATATCAGCATAATTAAGCAGGTTCTATAGTATGCCCTATGTGCAGGGCATAGCTTTAGTAGAGGCAGGGCAGACACGCAGTACTATATAGGCCATGGTAGCAGGATGGGGATCTGCCATTGTTGTGGGCCAGGTCTCCAGCTGTGACTGCATTTCAGAGACAAGAAAAGCCCACAGACCTCAAGTGCTGGGAACATAGGACAGGAAGAGTAATTAGAGGAGCGGAGAATGCTCTAGGAGCATTCTTGTTTCCCCGGAAACAAGGGAGATGGCAGGTAGAAACCTGGCCTGCTGGAAATTAGCTGTGGGGCAGACTTTGTGCTAAGCCAAGCAGCTGACAACTCAAGGCCTTAGGATTTTAAAAATTCTTACTCTTAAATTATTTTAAAATTATTATGAATATTAATTTCTAATTATTTGTGTTTGTCTATCTCATAATAAGCATGTCATAATTGTCTTAGTTCCTTTTCTTGTTGCTGTGATAAAACACTGTGACCAAAGCAACTTATGGTGGTAAGGGCCTATTTCAGTTTGTAGTGAAAGGTTAATAATTGAGGGTTTTTTTTTGCAGGAGGATTCACAGTGGCTGACCCTTAAGGGTGCAGGCTACCACCCATCTGCAGTCACGATACAGAAGTAGACAGTAACCTCAGCTCAGCCTCTCCTTTCCATTCAGTCCAGGCCTCAGGCTGTGAAGTCATGCCACTCCAGTGAGTGGACCCCCTTACCTCACAGTAGTCAGGAGGGTCGATGGCAGACATGCCTAGGAGGCTCACCTCCAGATAACTGTGGATTGTGTCATGTTGACAAAATCAGCCATCACGATCACACGTTTTATTAAATCTGCTGCTGATAACTCTGTATGAACGGTATTTTTTATGTATTATTTTTGCTAAGAGAGAAGCCGAGTTTTTGCTTCTACCATAGACAACCAAGAGAGGAAGGTGAGAGACTCTGGGGGACTCGAAGACTGGGAACACATGGGACATTTGCCACGATTCCTGAATTCTTCTAGTTGATCTTTCTCCTTCTGTCTTCATCCCTAGTCCTTTCTTTCTCTTTCTTCTACTGTCCTATCAGATTCTCTGATTATTTTCCTTCCCTTAAGGAGAAAGAGAGCTGGCAAGGGTCCTGTGTCCTGGCACCCTCCATTTCTGGAGCCATTTGTTCACTGTTATATTTGGCGCGTTTTTTAGTGATTGTCTTTCTCAAGTATGTTTGTCTCAGCCTGGTGATGGCCCTGGGCTCCTGGGTACTTGTCACTCATGGTTCTAAAGAACATTCATTTTGCCTTTTGGGTCAGAGTTCAGTCTTCAACTCTGTCTACTGCTCACTTACCTCTGAAGCCTCTTTTCTCTTAATGTGAAATTAGAAAATGAGTATTTATTTAGAGTTTGTTTTTAGAAATGGTTGTTATTTTATAAGAGGAATGGAATCCCCCCACCAAAATAAATAAATAAATAAACACATAAATAAATAAAGCTTATAAAGTTTCCTTTTAGCTTTCTGGATGTTATGAAAGAAAAGTTCCAAATCTGACAAAAAGGACAAGCCTCAGAAGAACGGGAGGAATGGGAAAGATCCAGCATCTAATTGTCTTACTGTGTTACACTCGGGGTTAATACTGATCCTCAAGAATCCCTGAGGAGGATACAGTTTTCTTTATTTTACAGATGAAATTTTAAAAATGCTTTGGCTTTAGACTGGAGAGGTTGCCCCTTGGTTAAGAGCACTTGCCACTCTTCCAGAGGACCCGAGTTCAGTCTCCCACCCACAGAGAGTGACTGAAACTACCTGAAACTCCAACTCCAGGGGATCCAGTGCCTTCTTGTGGCTTCTGGGGGTACCTGCACACACATGCACACACATGCACACACACACACACACACACACACACACACACACACACGGCCACACTTATACACATATGTGAAAATAAGGCAGTTCTTTAAAATGTGTCTCATGCCTGACACTTGACCTAGAGTACTGATCTCTCCCCTGTCATTTTCTTGATTCCTTCAGGAAGAGGATGTGGCATGTTGGCAACTCCAGGACCTGGTCCCAGTGGAGCAATTTGATGGCTAAAGAAAGATCGAAATTTAGGGGGGAAAAAGTCACAAAGCAGAATGAAAACTAGCATGTCTTTAGATACTGCTCCATTGCTGACCAGAATCTAGTCGAGCAACTGTGAGCCAAGGCAATGAGTAATGCATACTGCTTTGACAACACAGTGAGGAACGTCATTAAGAAGCTGCCAGACCACCACTGGACTTCAAACTGTATAGTCCTGAATACCTCTCTTAGTGTCTACTCTGTGGTTTTTGTGGTAGTAGTTTTATTTGTGGACACTATCCTTTTGTTTAACATTTTTAGTTCTTAGCCATTGTATATCTATAATAGGCATTTGGATCATGTTCTTAGAACAACTTTGGATTGGCTGCTAGAACATAGTTAGAAAACCACTGGATATCATTTTAAAGTGATTGTAACAGCAGCTGCATGCTGGGTATGTCGAGGCTTCGGGAGGCAAAGTCCACAAGGATGCACAGCAGGATCTACAGTAAGTTAGGTCTAGACTATGGTCTAGATGCACACTTCAACTCTCTTTGTATCTTTTGTGGGCCTCAGCCTTCCAGCAATGTCAGAGAATTGGAGTCTATCTATACGTTCTTTTTGGCTGTTCCACACTACTAATGTATTGTGATTCTTGAGTGCTGAGCTAAGAAACCCACGCGATAGGACCTGGGGTTTGGGTGGATCATTTGGACTGGTTGAGAGCATCTGACTTTCTCCGGGAGTATTCCCAGTTGATTCCCACCGAGACTTATGTGCTTTAACATGGCAGCCACTGTCAGGGAGAGGGTTTGAAACCATGGGAGTAACAGGGCTTTGGAGTTAGGGATACTGGACTTGATCCACAAGATTACCTCTTAGTGAGCTGAAGATGTTGAATCCTCAAGTATCTGTTCCCCCATTTGGCAAGTTAGAAATATTATTAGTAAAACCTAACCCTGAGAAAAGGGGAAGTGGGTATATACTGATAGCTTCTGTGATACACATGTGAGACTTTTCCATTCTGGTTTATACTGAAGGAAAATAACCCAGGGGAAATGTTTTCACTTCCTGCTTGTTAACCAGGGTCAGACTTTTTAGTTATATTGCTGTTGGGGACAGAATGGTATCAGGGGACTCTAATGACTTCAGATAAGTAAACAACCACAAGCATAGATTAGATAGATTACTAAATAAAGGTCAGGGAAGCATTCAGAATATTAAGACGGCAGGAAAAAAAAAAAAAACAGGTGATCCATATATGCAAAGTCAAGTTGTACGTTTCCTGTGTTTTCCCCAGTGATATTGTTCCTGAGCCAAACTTTAGTAGCAATTAATATTCTGAAAGGTGTATGGGTAAATGCCATGCTTTAAGCCTGTCAAAAAATGTTAGCTCTGTTTTTCATATCTTTCAATGATTGAACTTGCTGCTTAGTGTACATGTCCTACTCGGTTGCTATTAAGTGTCTACTGCATAATACCCTTCCTTGGGCTATGATCATGTTTCTTGCTGTTGGTTGCTGAGTATGTGTTTGTGAAGATGTTCATGAGCAAAGGAATGGACCTTCTTGACGTTGACAGGCAAGTGAGGTAATGTTACCAAAGTGGCAATTTGCATATTTCACTCAGAAGGGAGGAAGGGAGGAAAGAAAATCGATGCTCCTGAGCAGTGAACTTTGTGGTACAGCTCAGTTCAGGTGAATGCCATTATGTCTGATCCAACACATTTTAGGACATTTTTAAAACTTATTTTATGTTGCTGACTATGTTTGTGGTCCCAGAAATTAATTAGGAAGTAAAAGAAGCCAGGCATGGGGAATATGCCTGTAATCCTGGTATTTGGGAGATGAGACAGGTAAATTTCAAATTTCTGGACTTTATCTTCCTGATATCAAAGATAGAAAATGATGTTGTTATCTGGTATAGGTACCAGTGTAAATATATTCTATTGATGCATTATTTGAAGTTAAGTCCATTCATTGAGAAATTGATCTTAATAAACAGTTAAATCACTTGAGTAAGTTAGGGCTTGGGGAATTGTTGGCTACCAGACCTTGTAAACATGAACAGTTTTCCTGACTCTGTTCTTCCACTTTCTTTTTGTTCTCAAAAGTATTTTCAGATAGGTCTTCTAGTACAGGCTGGCCTCACCTACTATGTAGTAGCAGCTGGCCTTACACTTGGACTCTGCCTTCACCTCCAGAGTACTGGGATTACAGGCATGAGTCACTACAGCCAGCTTGTTCTCATAAGGTAACCTACTACAACACATAAGTTAGTAGGGGGAATAATGTAAAAATAGATGAAGATAAACAAAAATAAAGCAAGCACAGAGCAAGGGACCTCAACAGTGGCTCTAATGACTTCATATAGAGATCCAGTAAGTCTTTGTTGTTGGGGCAGCCCAGTGCTTGGCAAGTTAAATTTAGTAGCATCTCTGGGCTCAGATACTACATTTCCCATTTCCCCCAAATTATGAGGTCCAAGAGTGGTTCCAGGCACTGCCTTTGTCTTTTGTGCGTGTGTGTGTGTGTGTGTGTGTGTGTGTGTGTGTGTGTGTGTGTATGTGAGAGAGAGAGAGAGAGAGAGAGAGAATTGTGAGAGAAAGTGTGTGAGTGCGTGTGTGAGAGAATATGTGTGTATGTGTGGATATGTGTGTGAGCATGTGTGTATATGCATGTTTGTTTGAGATTGTGTGTGTATGAATGTGCATGTGAATGTGTATATATGTAAAAATCTCCACAAACCCTACTTTAGAAGATAAAATGAAGTCTGTCTGTTTAACGTTATGATTGGTGATGGGACACATTTCACTTCCTGGTGAGGAGTCAGAGGCTTTGCTGACGGTGTCTAGAGAAACATTGCTAGGCATGTAGTTCCCGTGCGACAGCCCAACAGCAACGACACTGGTTCTAGTGCTGAGTGAGGCCTGCAAACATCTTTCCAGTGCCTCTCTCCAGGCTTGAGTGCAGCTCCCACTGAGTCTGTATTGTCTACTGTTGGTCTGCTTACTCCCCCGCCCAAAACCAAACCTGGCATAATGCTGCTTGATATGCTGCGTACAGTTGTGCACATCTGTATTAATCCTAGTAATCAGGAAACCGGGGCAGGTGGGTCTTAAATTTGAGGCCAATCTGGCATAGAGCCTATTTCAAAGAAGAAAGCAGTGATAGCAACAAAACTACTTACCAAATAAATATTTATAAGTGAAGATAAGAATTATCAGGGCCCCATGGCGTGCATCCCTTGCACACTATGGATCTGAGTGGCTAGATTTGTAAGGGTGTTGCTTACAGCATCATTAAGTGGAAGCCCGTGTTCTGGGGGGATGTAATCCAGAATGATTGTCAGCAAAATCAATTAGCAGACCCAATGCAGTATGGTTGGAACTGTCACGCTCTTGGTGGCCTGACAGGTCAATACTTAGATATTAGGAAGCAGTGAGGGGACATAGCTTATTCTTTAGGCAGTGCCATGAATAAGAAGTGTTTTCTTACATACTCTTGAGCAGTGCAGAGCTGAGGTGTGACTCTGAGCCATGTGAGTTGCCTGTCAGCTGACTAGAAAGAGCAGCTGAGATGAGCCTTGGAAGATGGCGCCAGAGTGAGCACCAGTGTTTTAGGCTATGGGTTGCTCGGACATGTTAGCCCCTTTGATGCCTCAGCTTTGTGTCCTCACGACCTGAGATGTAGTCTTTAGATGGAAGTAGCTTGCCTTACTTCCATCTAACATGGCTTTAGAATTCTGTCTCTGAGCATTTGGAATGGATTCAAAACTCCTTCCAAATGCCATAACATGGCTGACGACACACATAAGGATTAGAAAATGTGACTTCTCATGAATCAGGCATTCTGTGCCCTGGCCTGTTCTTTCTCAGGCTATACAAACAAACAAACAAACAAACAACAAACCAAAAACCAAACCAAAGCAAAAAAATCCTGACAACAAACAAACAAAAAACAAAAGTCCGGGTAAAGTTATAGCAGGATTGATTTCCATGTAGAAATGTTCGTCTGGGTGATGGAAGGGCTGACTTTGTGAAATGGACTGTGGTTACAGCAAGCACAAATGGCGCCCTTTATGTTTTACCAGATGTTCAGGCATGAACATGTATGACATCTAATAATCCTCATATCCAATTCAGGGGATAAGTATGAATTGAAGAATTGGCGAAGAATTGGCGTGAAGAATTGGCGCATTAAGAGTTAAGTACTTTAGTAGAGACACTTATGTGCCAGCTCTGGTCTGAGCACCTAACCGTTGTGGAATTAGTGACAATCCTGTAATGACTGTCCTAGCTACAGAAGGCTATTCTATCAGGTTGTTTTTTTAAGCTTTGGCTTAAAAGTAAAGTCTAATTTTAAAACACAATGAAGCCATTCTAGGTTGCCTATTTGATTTTTTATTGAGTGGGGAGGAGGAGAAGGGATTAGTACTTGACTGGAGTTATCAGCAAGGTCTGTCTGAGCAGTTCCCTGATTCAGGTATTTTTGTATCTTTGGCTTTGGTTTTTTTAGAATATTTACTACCAATAAATAGAATAACTGAACAATGTTTTCCTAGCCTACATTCCTAGTTAATCCTTTTCTCTGTTTTAAGCACAAAAAAGGACTTTAGCCATGGTTCCGTTATGAATGCGGATGACATCGGTGATCCCTTTGAACTCGTGAACTTTGGCCGTAGGGCACATGCGTTCTGGATGGGTCTTTAAAATGCATGTGTCACATCTTGGGAATGAATGCAGAATTACGGAAAAGAGGGATGGGGCAGAGAGAGATTGGATTGATGGACACACGCGAATATGCCAGTAGGGATATAGTTAAAAGGTCGAATAATTTATTATTTAGGAATCACCTTCAGAGATAGCCCTGTTCAAAAATTAGCATACTGGTGTAGTATATATAAAAGACTTTTATAAAGGATGCCATTTGATATGACCTAAGGCTCTCCCCATACATGAAATGCTCGATTTTGTCAAAGTACTGGAGACGCCTTATAGCATTTTACCTTGATTACATTTGACGTGACTCCTTATTTTTTCGACAATAAAGGCTCTTTATGGCATGTGTTCTCTATTTTTACAATTATATTTTAACTAAATACTTCTATATCTCAGACATTAGCAACGGATTTGTTCATGCTAAAAATCTTTCTTTTCTTTTTTAAATGTGCCCTCTTATAAGGATGAGGCAGAAGAAAAAAAAAAAAACTTGCAGAATTTCTTGCTACTCACACCACAGCCAGGGAAGAATGACAAAAAAACAAGCATAAAGGATCTCATATGTGACGTGGCAGCAGATGCTATGAAGAAAAGAGGGGAGAGACTCTGAGGAGTCATGAGGAGTATGACGTTCTATACATTAGCACCAAAGCTTCCTGGGGAGACTGCCCCTCAAATGGAGCCCTGGACACGAGGGAAGCAAGCTAGCTAAGAGTGTCTCCCAGGAAGGAAAAATGTGCAGGAAGATGTTTGCAGCCCTTGTGGATCTGCAGAAGAACAGTGTGTAATGAGAGCAGGGGAGAGAGTCGGCTGCGTGAGGAAGGTGGTAGGACCTAGCAGGCCAGCGTGCAGACCCTGACAACTGCTCTGAGCGAAGGAGAATCTGGGATAAGACTCTAGAAGATCAGCTGGGGCATCTGGCATATGCTTTAAAAGGGACACTGGCTACTCTCCTGATATTAGTGAGAAGGTAGATGGAACCTTTGAGAGGTTGTTAAAGGAGAGGTCACTATGTCAGGGACAGGGTGGTAGCAGGAGAAATGGTGAAGCGAATGGGTTTGGAGCTGTATTGGGAAGGATGAGTTAGCAGACATACTGTTGGAGTGGAGACTGTTCATAAAGCTTGTATGCTGATTAGCCAGGATGAATGAGTTTCTGCCTGTAATGTCTGAGCTATCTCTCTGTCTCTTTGTAAGATCCTTGTAAACACATAGGACCCATGAATGGAGGAACGGATGTGCCTGGCAGCGCCATGTCTGAAGATCAAGTGGGAGAATGCAGTTAAGCCAGAAGTACGATGTTTGTGGATGGTGAAAGTGTACACTGGGGAAGTAGGAAGATGGTGGCATGGCAGGGGGCTCAGCCCAGGAAAATGTGCCCGTGGTTCACACCTGCAGATGCGGGAGCAATGGGAAAAGCTGAGGGAC
Organism: Mastomys coucha; assembly: GCF_008632895.1. Lineage (NCBI taxonomy): Eukaryota > Metazoa > Chordata > Mammalia > Rodentia > Muridae > Mastomys > Mastomys coucha. The sequence continues at coordinate 63,576,311 of NW_022196914.1, read as the reverse complement.
CAAAGATTAGATCCTCTCATGAAGTGTTCATCTTCGTTGAAGGCAGGAGCCACGTGTAACCATGATGCTTTCTGTTCTTCTCAGCCTTTTGCCGGACAGCAATGAGGGAGACGATTACAGAAAACACAGATGTGAGACTACTACATGAATTGTGTGTGACGAGCAGTCACAGGACCAGTGGTTTTGTGAACTTTCCTTCACATCTATACCAGATTTCTCTTGGTCATGCCACTTTGGTTCCCTAAGATGCTTTTGTAGTTCATGAGATAGGCTTCTAGCAAGAGTTGTTGTCTGTCTGTGACACCGAGGAAAGTGCTACACCTCTATGAATTCTTAATTTAGTAATGTGCAAATGGACCTTTTCATAGGGTTCTGTGGCACTTCTTTGAAGTAGAGGACTTTGTGAAAACTAATGTAGGGAATTTTGAGGAAGTCCAGTCACCAGAAATCAGGATTGATTGGTAGATAAAAAGAAAGGCATGTTTTCAGACGACCCCCTTCAGTATCATGTATTTATGGCTAGTAGCGTGCTACGTGACAGAGGAGTGGGGTTGGGCTCTGTAGCATCCTGCCCTTTGCTGAAGGAGAGATCCTGGCTGAGATACCTCAGCCAGAGGCCTTGAGCCTCAGTGAGAGTTTCAGGACATCCTCTGTCTTTAGTTAAATTGGTAGATCACCTTCATCATTGGGATATATAAATTCAGTGGAAATCAGGTCAATGTCGATGATCGAAATGGCAAGTCTGGTATGTATGTACCATCAGCTCTCAGGTGCGATGAAGTGTTTTTTAAGAGATGTGAGTGTTGGAATCCCT
>NW_022196914.1:63574015-63575487 GCF_008632895.1 Mastomys coucha | reverse complement strand
GGAATCTAAAGTGCTAGGCTGCAGTGGGCCATTTCGAAATCCTTTGATTAATTACTATAGAAAGGCTAAAGCCACCAACAATGCAGAAAGTCTGGAAAAATGATGTTTAGAGAGAGCCCTGTTGGGAGTGTGAATAGATAGAAGAAGGAAATGGGATCTTGGAGCGCTGCTCTGTCCATAGGGTTTCCTCCTGGTTTTGAGACATTTCAGCCTTCACTGTTCACTGCCTCCATCTTAAAATGATAGTCTCCTCTTGAGGATATGATTCTGATGGGAAAAAAACAAAAACAAGAGAAAACAAAACAAAAACCCTGCCGATGGACTATTGGCTCATGCTTTCATGTGATGGAGAAGGGGCTTGAGTTTTGTTTTGTTTTGTTTTTTTCCTTTTTCACCCACACTTTCTATTTTAATTTCTTTTTCTTTCTTCCACATATGTCCCATGGCATTTGTAACTGTTGAAAATATGTAAGAAGATCGCATAATTCCTGCTTAGGAAAGGCCTCTTTTTTTCTTCCTCTTCTACCTTTCCACCCTCTGTTGATTTGCGATATAACACTCTTCCCCAGAGTAATTAATTGCAATTCTGCAAGCCAATGAAAAACGGGCAGCAGAAGCTGATGGACCTTAAACAATAAATATTTGTATTTTATGCAGCTGCCACTAGTAATTAAGAGAAAATAACTAAGTAGAATGGACCTGAACCTGCTTGATTGCTTTGAAGGGGTGGCCACTAATTCTTGGTACACTTATTAGCAGGAGCAAGCATGGAACAGTTGCTGACTGTCTATGGTACATTGCCACCTTGTGGCAACAATTTTCCTAGTCATGGAAAGAGCAACTTAGTAATATTAAGTCTACAAGATAGAGCCTTATTTTGCAGTTTCCCCAGCTTTTTCCATAGTGCCCTAATGCAAAAGATTGGAGATATTGTGTGAGAACATATAGATTATAGAATAGAGGCATTTAAGAGATTATGCTCTTTTTTTTATGGTCTGGGAATTCTTTTTTTCCTTTTTATTTATTTTTTTTATTAGATATTCTCTTTATTTATATGTCATATGATATTTCCTTTCCCAGTTTCCCCTCTGGAAAAAAATAATAAAATAAAATAAAAATAAAAAAAAACAAAAACAAACCCCTGTTCCCTCTTCCCTTCCCCCTGCTCACCACTCCACCCTCTCCTGCTTACTGGCCCTGGCATTCTCCTACACTGGGGCATAGAACCTTTACAGGACCAAGTGCCTCCTCTCCTATTGATGACTAATTTGGCCATCCTCTGCTATACATATGCTGCTGGAGCCATGAGTCCCACCATGTGTGCTCTTTGGTTGGTGGTTTAGTCCCTGGGAGCTCTGAGGGAACTAGTTAGTTCATATTGTTGCAAACCCTTCAGCTCCTTGAGTCCTTTCCCTAGCTCCTTCATTGGGGACCCTGTACTCAGTCCAATGGATGGCTGTGAGCCTCTACTT
>NW_022196914.1:63528838-63573044 GCF_008632895.1 Mastomys coucha | reverse complement strand
CAGAAATTGTGGTACATCTACACAATGGAGTACTACTCAGCTATTAAAAACAATAAATTTAAGAAATTATGTTCTATGAAGAGGCATGCTAAAATATTAACAAGAAGTCTGTCTGCAGGTGATACTGTGGGTGGGGGTGCCAGTGCATGAATATAGGGGAGGGGGGTGAAAGCCATGTGGATAAAGAATAATATTTCTTCCCTGGCAATAGACAAAGGGTGTTCATCTTCTCCCTCATTCCATTCCATGCTTCTATAGTCACAGGTTTTCTACTGAAAAATTTCAATGCAATAACAACAGCAAGAACAACAAATTGGCAGTTTGAAAAAAGACACATGGGTAAGGACATACAGTGGTACCAACAATAGGGAACCAATAATCTCTGCGTTGTTTGACAGTCTGATCGCAGATGGGTTATGCATTTTCTAGTCCCTCATATGTAACTAACTTTTCACGTACTTCATTGTCTCTAGGATTTAAGGGCAAAATGTCTAAAACTAGGCAGGAATCTCTCCTTGGAGGCTCCCATAAGTGGGCATCTATGACATGAACAGCAGCCGCCTGACATCTTCAGATGACTACACCCCCTCCTTTGAAAGGGCCAGTTCTTTTAAAAGTGCCCTCCGGGGTTCCTCCCCCTCCTGATTTGGCTTTGATCCTGGAGTGGATGGACTACCCATTCTTTAGGATCCTCTCACTATAAAACCAGCTGGCAATGAGATGTAGCAAAGACCTGAGCGCCTGGGAGTTGGAGATGCTTCTTTTTAAGAAGTGCATGAGATCCATTGCGTGTTGCTAATGAACACGGTTGAGGTTGGGAGGATATTCACATCTTGTGGAACTGAACCAATGAAGGTTCAGTCTCAACTATCTAGGGAGGGGATGCTGCAATTTTGAATGTGCTGTAGCATGTGGACAGACAAACGGATGACCTTGTTTTTGACTTTCTTTCTCCTATAAGAAGATCTATGACAGTCTTAAAAACAAATCAGATAGTTATATCCAAGCTTCCATCTCTTTCCCATGATAGCAAAGCTGACTTTGGTACAACCATCCTTAAAACAGCATTTAACTGTGTTGTCTAAGTATTTCCTGCATTTAAAATTGTTGGAAGTTGCTCTCTACTGTGACAACTGGAATTTTATTTTTGGGGCCCTTAATAGTGATAATCATATATGTATATGCCCAGGAATATTTTTGTCCTTAATACTACCTTGGCATACGTGTGGGCATTTCAACTTGCAGGTGAACATGTAGAAGGTGCGGCTCACTTCAGGTACTCTCATGAAAGTGGAGCATGAGTGCTTTGGCCCAGGGGATTCTTTTATAGAAAGCTGTCTCTTGAAGTGACTTTGGTCTCTCTCATTCTTGTGACAGGCTTTCTTTTTAAGAGCTATAGAGTGATATAAGGATGTATTGATTTCCATTAAGGGCTGCAGTGCTTACAGACTCCTCTCCTGTGCATGTATGTGTGTGAGCAATATGTGAAATTTGATCTGGTTTTATATAGCAATATTTCAAAGTGGGGGGATCCACAGAAGGACATGTTTTATATAGGGGTCCAGGATACACATGTGTGCATGTATAATTCACTCAGTTATTAAATAATACCTTCCTTTTGTGCTCTCTCTCTCTTTCTCTCTCTCTCTCTCTCTCTCTCTCTATATATATATATATATATATATATATATGTGTGTGTGTGTGTGTGTGTGTGTGTGTGTCTGTAGTTGTTTGATGTTGAGTGTACATGTGTGTGTATATAGATGCCACAGGTCAACCTCAGGTATTATTTTTCAGGGACTGCCCATCCTTTGGGAGAGGTCTTTCATTGGTCTGGAACTCTCCAGATAGGTTAGGCAATCCAGGACTGGGATTATAAGCCTGTGCCACTATGCCAAGTTTTTTTTATATGGATGCTGGGGAACAAATTTGGGTCCTCATGTTTTCATGGCGAACACTTTGGTGACCAAGCCATCTTCCTAGATCTTGTTGGGGTTCAATAATAACTATCCCAGTGCATTAAAAAATTGTGGTTATCATCTACTAAACTTAATCCTATGGCCTGCTACTCATGCTTGTGACCTGCTGTCAAAACTTGGCACTAGGATTTTACAGTGAGCAATTCTGACTCTCAGATGGAAGGTACAAGAATAAAATTTAGGGCTGGGAAGATGGCTCAGAGGCTAAAAGCACTGACTGCTCTTCAAGAGGTCCTGAGTTCAATTACCAGCAACCATATGGTGGCTCACAGCCATCTGCAATGGGATCCAGTGCCCTCTTCCGGTATGTCTGAAGACAGCTACAGTATATATATATGTATATATATATATATGTATATATATATATATGTATATATATATATATATATATATATATATATATATAAAAGACCCAACAGAATAAAACTTACAGCTCTCCAAACTTGTCAAATTAAAATCAGTGCTAGAAGGAGTGTGTTTAGGGAAGGAGATGTACAGAAGGGAACCTGAGAACCAGTTGAGCTGAGTGTCCCCAGGAAATGAAGCCACTGTCCTTCTCTCCACAGCTTGACCACATACTGTCTCCGCCACCCATGCCGTTTCGGAAATGCAGCAACCCAGATGTGGCCTGTGGCCTCGGAAAGTCACTGAAGTACAGGAGACAGCTTAGTGAGGATGGGAAGCAGCTGCGGCGAGGGAGCCTGGGAGGAGCCCTCACCGGTGAGTCACGGGCACATGGGTCAGAGGAGTTGTGCTTCTAGGATCCTGTACAGCCTTGGAGTTCTGTGTGTAAAAGCCTGCCCACAGACTCTTTTGGAAAGTGTTTCTTAGTCCAGAAAGCAGTTTAAATTAAGAACTTGAGTAGTAAAATTTGTAGAATATAGTTTACATACAACAACCTGGTCATATTTTGTATATACACAAATGCACCTAAGAAAATTTATATTTTGGTGTAACTACCAGCATGATCAAAATATAAAAATGTCTCCAGTTTTCAGAGAGAGAAAGAGAGAGAAAGAGAGACATACAGAGACACAGATACACACAGATGCATACACAGACACACATAGACACACATATAGAGACATAGATGCCCACAGACACATACAGTCATACACACAGACATGCAGAAACACACACACCCTCAGCACACAGTCACACACACACAGTCACACACACACACAGTCACACATACAGAGACACAGATGCCCCCAGATACACACACACACACACACACACACACACACATATACACACATACACACAGACATGCAGTGACACAGACACCCACAGATGGCACATACACACTCAAACAACACAAACACACACACAAACACACACACATACTCTCCTTGTCCCAAGGTGACTGTACATTCACTTGCCCTGCAGACGAAATTAATCCTCAGTGTTTTGGGTTAACTGGGACATAGTCTATGTGTCGTATCTGCTCTGTTACTCAGCATACATTTTTAACAATATGCATGTATTATGGTAATACATAATGGTAAGTGTTCATAAGAAACTGACAAGGTGCCCAAATACAAACACTTTATACTCTCACCAACAGTAGGAGAGCAAAGTATTTGGTATGCCTCCTCACCAACCTGTGGTTTGGCCAGTCTTTGTGAATTTGGTCATTTTTGTTGTCCTAGATATTGTAGTTTTCTTTCGAGTTTCCTGTTACCTTCCTGTTACTCCAACAGGAGCCTAAGACAATCAGATTATAAAAAGAGGTGGTTTCTTTGGGCTTGCTGCTTTTGTAAGCTTGGTGGGCTTCATTGCTTTGGGACTGTGAAAATCAGCACCCCATGACTAGAAGGACTGGTCATCTTATGGTGGGGAAGTAGAGAGAAAAAGATAGAGGAGCTGGTTCCCACAAGTCACTTCAAGAGCATGGCTCCAGTGACCCCCTGAAGACCTCCTGCTGGACCCACCTCTTCAAGCTTCAGTGCTTCACAATAACACTATACTGGATCCAGGCCTTTAACACTTGGATCCTTAGAAGTCACATGTGACACAAACTATAGCACAGAGGTATTGCAGAGCATGCTCTGTGCTTATTGGATGCTTATGTATTTTCATTTGGGAGGAATCTATCAAATCTTCCCCCCTTGTAAAACTGCAGGGTTACAGACATGTAACCTAAATGTTTAAGCACAGAAGCAAATAGTGTGTGTTACTTATGAGTGAGTCCTTAAAGCTCCTGTCTGTGAGACGTTATGAGAAGAGAGGAAGTAGGAGAGTCTGGGATGGGGAAGGTGCAAAGGGAATGGTTGGCAAGCTTGACAGCAAGAAATGATTGTTTTGTAACACAGCTGGGTAACTGATTGGAAGCAATTCCATTTTTAATAATTCCATTTTTAAACTGTGGGCGAGGAGGGACCTAGAATGTTCTCATCATGAATGCTTTGTGCTGGAGGTGAGAAATTTGCCAATTACCCTGAACTAGTCATTCTGTATTATTGAAAATAATTGAAGTTTTCACTACATGCATTGAAAAGTGTATCAGGGCTGAGATGTGGCTCAGTGATAGATCCCTTGCCTAAACATTCATGGGCCCTAGGTTTGAACCCAATACCACAAGAAGAAAGAAAGCAAGAAAGATGGAGAAGGAAATGAAGAGCATATTTTAGTCTGTAGGTCTGAGTAATTATGGGTCCATTAAAAATACAAGTATCTATTAAAAGAGAAGCCCCACAAATAACTTTTATCTATATTCATATAAAATCTTATATATTTATTTATATTCAAAAGTTTGTATTTATATTTATAACTTTTATTCTAGTTTTAAAATGATAAAGCCAAATAAGTTAAAGCAAAAGACTTGGAAAAGAGACTCGCCTTTTCAACTTTTTGCTAAACTAAACTATAATGCATTACAGATTTGATTTTTTCCTATTTCATCTTAGTGATTTATTTTTTCCTCTAAACTTAAATATTTTTGAGGAACATCGTTGGTTTTAAGCCCTGAAGGAAGTTTTGTCTACATATGACAGTCTCATCTGCCATGTCATAAATGGTCTGGAAAATAATTTGAATTATTTTTTTAATTTTAAAATTGTGGGCTTTGGCTTTCTGGAAATGGAATTTCTAAGGAACAGAAACAGTGCTGCCACATGGTCAGTACAGTTGGAGAAGTTGTCCACAGAGGCATACCGCTGGAACGGAGGGAGGCACACTGCTGGAACGGACAGAGGCACATTGCTGGAACGGAGGGAGGGCGGTCCACAGAGGCACACTGCTGGAACGGAGGGAGGCACACTGCTGGAATGGAGGGAGGCACACTGCTGGAACGGACAGAGGCACACTGCTGGAACGGACAGAGGCACACTGCTGGAACGGACAGAGGCACACTGCTGGAACGGAGGGAGGGCGGTCCACAGAGGCACATTGCTGGAACGGAGGGAGGGTGATCCAGGCCCAGGCAAGGATAACCTTAAAAAAAAAAGTCTGCAGAGCTAAGACTGTGGCTCAGTAAAGTGCCTGCTATGTAAGTGTGAAATGCTATGTGTGAATTCTACCCATGTAAAAGCTGAGTGTGAAAGCATTCATCTGTGTCCCCAGTACCGACGGAGGACAGTCCTGGGGACACTCTGTGCAATTTGTCTAGCAGAATTGGAGAACTTCCTGTTCGGTGAGAATCCTCATCTCATAGTTAAGGTGCAGAGCAAAATGGAAGATACTCCTGTCAACTTCTGACCCTTTACATATATACACATATACACCACACACATGTATATGTATGTGTATACTAACATATACCCTTAAACACATCCACAGGACAATTGTATATCACACATACACACACACACACACACTCACTCACACATGAACACAGACCTACCCCCTGCATTCATGGTGGTACATACATATCATCCAAGCTCTTAGAGGTAGACGCAAGAGGAAGGTTTTGAGTTCAAGACCAGCCTAGGCTATATATTGAGACCCTGTCTCAAAAAATAGAAAAGTTGCCCTTCCCTCGGTGAATAGCCAGTGTCTGTACTTAGGGTTCTGCTGGCACCTCCCTGCTGTCTGTTAGGGCCATTTTCCCTTCTTCTGGAAGATGCAGATTGCCTTTGTATGCAGTACAGTTCATAGAGTCCTGGAGTCTAACCCTTAACTGACAGGAAGGGCAATGACATCCTGATGATTAAGATTCACCCTGTTTACTCATTTTAATTAGAAAGTTTATTTTAATTGAGCTGTTTTTGACAGCTGGGTAGTTAATGTTCTCACCTTTTCAGCTTAAGTGGTTTATTAAAAGCTTTGAAACGATTCAAAATCTTGCAGCTTATGACCTGGAGCGTGGAATTTGGCCTTTAACTTTGTGAGAATGAGTACTCGCACCTGGCTTCCATTTTTACTCTTGGCCACTCTATCAAGTCTGTCCTATTACAATTCGGATGCTGTACAACTATTGTGGATAGTTAAATCTTAGGCAAGATAATTATTTAAAAAAAAAATGTTTAGTCATCCTTAGAAGAACTTTAAACAACCATTGAACATAAATGGTCAATTTTGGAAAATAAGTCCTTGAAAGTTGAGATATTAGGGGGTGAGAGAAAGCATTGGTAACTAGTCCTCTAGATAGTTTAGCTGAGGATTTAGTAAAGAAACATGTGGGAAGCACTTGGCCTGGCCACGGGCAGCTATTAGCATTATCTGTGGAGGTAACTGAATTAGGGGGCTTTGGAGTTGGTAGAGAGGGTAAAATCACCAAGCTTACCTTGGTGCCCTGATTGACTCCATTTTTGCTTTTTAAAATCTGTTTCTTTGTTTTTGAGACAGAGTCTCACATTGTAGTCTGGGCTACCCTGGATCATTCTGTATAGCCCACCCTTGCCTTGAACTCATGAAAATCTTCTTGCCTCAGCCTCCTGAATGCTGGGGTTACAGGACTTAGTATAGGGTTTCAGGATTGTAGGACTCTATCTGTTTGGAGCCACGCCTGCACATGTATCAGGCATTGGGGCACAGGTAAAACAGCATCGTCTCTGATTCTCAAAAACAAAGTGTCTACCAGTTTTAAGCAGCAATAACCATGTGACCTCACCTTGGAACAAAGCCGGTCAGCTCATCTTATAAAAGAAAGCTGATTTTGTCACCAAAACCCTGTGTCTTATCTACTGTCTTACTTCAAGGACCAGCTGCTTTCCCACTACTTGACTTCCTTTCAACTCTAGGATCTTTGGTTTGGGGTAGTATTGTACTTACCACTGTGAGGTATAAGAGGAAGATGGGAGGACCAAGCATTCCCAGTCTCATGAGCAGCATAGCAAGTTTGAGGCCAGCCTGGACTTTCTTGCCAAAAACTAAACTGAAAATCAAAGACTTTGTGAAAGCTTAGCTTATGGTTTAAAATATTTACTGCCTAAGTATAAATTGAAAATTTCCCCTAAGCCTTTAGCTGATTTCAGGAGACGAATCTGTGAACTAGTCATTTATTTATTCCTAATGATATCTAATATTAAAATCTTCCTGTGTGGCAGGACCATTTTTGGTGAATTATATTTATTAACTTATTTAACCCATGAGACAGGAAGCACTTATCCCTGTTTTACAGATGGGGACACTGAGGTACAGGCATGGTGCTTATAAACAAGAGCCAGAGATTATGCCCAGGCAGGTGCCAGCACAGCCACTATGAAGCTCTTTAGCATAGCAGGTACCCAGCAGGTTTAAAATAAACTTTAAATTCCAGCAGGATTAATTAAAGTGAATTTTAGATAGGAGAATCTTTGCTTACTTGGAATCTGGGGCTGTGACTCAATCTGTAGGGCTCCCAGTCCTTTAATTAAAGAAAATTAAATCTAAGCAATTAATGCATATTAAAAAAAACTTTAAATTCATACATTCGTTAGCCCAGCAGTTCTATTTCTGGGAATTCATTGCAAGCAAATAGTCATGAATATGTGTGGAGAATTAGCACTAGTAATGTTTGGAGCAGCACTATTTATAATAATTAAAATTACATGTCATCTAAATATCTGCCAAGAGGATATTGATTAAACATATTATGGAATATATACAAAATGGAAAACAATGTCAACATTGAAAATCATACTGTAAAAAATAAATTTGAACACTCAAAAAGGTTCGTGATATATTTGATGTGAAATCCTGTTGCTGAATGCTCTGAAACTATTACATGCTTGGTAATACTTCATAAAATTGTAATTAAACAATTGAATATTTGATAAAGGGGTGGGAAGAAAACTACTGTACTAAAGACTTTTTTTTTCAGGCTCCCTTCTTTTATAGTTGTATAAAGGGTACTCTGGTCATTTTTATACCCTGCAGTTCAATCCATGGGGGAATTTTTTTTCCCTTCAGGGTTTCTGTTGTTGTTATTGTTCATTTGTATCATTCAGTGATCCATGTCAGCAGCATTAATTCTGTATACTCTCAGAACACTCATTGGCAGACAACCATCACTGTCTGGTCTAGGTAGCTGAGGGTCTTCTGGGACATGGAACCCTATTTTAGGCTTGCTTACAAAATTCACTTGGAGATTAACCTGCTCCTCATCCATTGTCTCTCAGATCATCTGCTACACAAAGTGATAGAGTCCAGAGCATGAGAGGTGAGGTCCATCTGTACAAACATATTTCAAACATTTGTAAGCATTGTGCTGCTACCTTTTCATTGGCCAGGACAAGACAAGTTGTAGGAGCACATTCCACCATGATTGTTGGGCAAGGATGCAGTATATAATGCTAAGAACTTAGATAATAAGTGATTCTGTCCACCATAATTAGCTTCTGTCTTTTAAAGCAATCCTTTATGATAAACATATCTATTTCTGAGTTCTAAAAAAAATATGTGTTCAATGTAGATAACTCATAAAATACAGAGCTTTCAGAAAGGATAAATCAAGAGATCCATAATTATACCATGATTTGAATGAATAGTATTCATGTTTGAAATTGTGAAAGTTTCCTTCCCAAAGTAAAGATCTGAATCACCAAGAGTATTAGGTTAAAGAGAGGGAAACAAACATTGCTTGCTTGCTGATTCTATTTTTTCAGGGCTGACATTTAAACAATAGACCCAGCGCTTGCTATGCCCATCATGTCCGATTTTTTTTTTAAGCTAATGTTTTCTGTCTTCATGGCCCGCTGCTTGCTAAATAGATAGAATCAGCGTGTAAACAGTGACTGAGCTCTGGAGCCCCCTGATGAGGAAGACAAGCAGCACTCTTCTAATCATTATACAGGCCCTTTAGTCTGGGCAGAGATACTATACTATCACCTGCGTTCCCTGGTTGTGATGTGTGTCATAGCCTCACAGTTAGATTGAAGGCTCCTTTTCATCAGGGAGTCCCTTTTGTTTTCTAAAGGATGTTTGGGTTATTTAAAATATAAAGAAAAGCAGAATCGATGCATTTCCCATAGATTGCTATAGAAATGCAATGTGCACATTACACCAATGGGTTAACCTGTAGACAGCACTGTTTAGGTGTTCTTAAACTGTTAGACTGTTCTTTACCACAGGGAAAATGGAGAAGTTTTGCTTTTCTGGGCTTTGGAAATGAAACCTGTCTATCTTATTTTTGTAGTGCTTCAAGAATGTTAGGCAAGTTAACCCCTATGTTAAACCCAGCCCAACTCTAGACCATTTTCACAATCTTACTTGAAGAATGAAAAGACAAACAGCATGATCCCAGAAAACATTATTTCCTTCTAAAATTAGCTTGGAGGCAATCATGTTGGAGTAAGCCAGTCTTTGGTCACTTAATGGGTTCCTTAGCTTAGTAGGCAAATCTGAAAGTCATTAAATTAAAGTGCCTATGGTATTTAGTAATCATTCACTTGGATGCATTGTGCCTGTCCTGTATGCTCTAGTTTTCTCTTGTGACGAGTGCCTGTGTAAGAATGCTGGTAGTGTGACACTTCAACAAGGCCATACCTCCTAATAGTGGCACTCCCTAGGCCAATCATATACAAATCATCACATTCTACTTCCTGGCCCCCATAGGCTTGTTCAAACACATGAGTCTATGGGGGAGCCATACCTAAACATAGAATAATAAAAAAGCACATTTAGTCCAACTTCCAAGTTCCCCATAGTCTATAGCAGTCTTGACAATGTTAAAAGTCCAAAGTTCAATGTCTCTTCTAAGATTCATCTAATCACTTAACTGTAATCCCCAAAACAAGACCAGAGATCATCTGGGCAAATTCCAAGTTGTGCATCTCCATGTCTGATGTCAAAGTCATTTTCAGATCTCCACTCCTTTTTCATTTTTGTTGACTGCAACAACTGCTTTCTCCTGAGTTGGTCCCACTCCCTGTTAACAGCTTTCCTCAGCAGATATTCCACAGCACTGGCATCTCAAGCATCTTGGGGTCTCGAAGGCAACTACAATGTTACAGCTTCCTGTTCAAATGTCTAGAGTCCATACATGATCTTCTGGGCTTCTTCAACAAGCTGGATCACTTCTCTAGCTCTACCCTCTGAACACTCTAGGCTCTGGTTGACTACACTCCACTGCTACTGCTGTTCTTTGGGGTCATCCTATGGTATTGGCATCTCCAATATGCTGGGTTCTTCTGCTGCAACTAGGCTTCACCAATAGCCTCTCATAAGCTCTTTTCATGGTGCCAAGCCTCAACTTCTTTGCATGACCCTTTCAGTCCTGGGCCATCAACTGTAACTTCACTAGTAGCCTTCCATGGTCTCCCACAGTGTCAAGCCTCAGCTGCTCTTCATGACCCCTTTCATGCCTTCAAATCTAGTACCACCTGGGTGACTCTTACACATTACCATGTACAGCTGCAGCAGGAGATACAACCTTGGCTATCTCTGGAACACAGCTTCTTTGTGCTCTCAGAAAATACTTCTCAGAAGATTTCACCTCAGTGATACTGGTCTCTTCTTTATCACCACTAATTTCTTAGCTCCAGCTAACCAGCATCAATTGTCCCAGTAATCTCCCCCTCTTGACTATAAAGCCAGAGATAAATGACCAAAGCTGCTGAGTTTTGCTGTTTCCTGGGACTGGAACATGCCTAGAACCTAATCTGTTCAAGTTTGGCCTTGAATTCAGAGATCTGCTTGCCTTTGTCTTTTGGAATTAAATGCTTACACTACCATGCCTGGACCTAAACTTAGCTGGGTGGTATCTTATCTCAAGGTTACCTCTCCCTTAATTCAATTTAATATCCTTCAACACAGGATTCAGCTCCATTTCACTTACTGGTGCCCCTTTAATATTTGAACCATATATTTTTTTCTTTCTAAACTTGCTTCTTTTCATTAAAATGCTCTTCATAAGAGTATTATGTATAGTAACAACACAACAGAATTTATACCAGGCAATTTTGAGACTTCCTTTTTCAAAGCCATTACCCTAAATCTATTCACTTTAGCCTCAGGCAGACTCTTCAGATAGTAGAAAAGAGCAGCCACATTCTTCACCAAAACATCACAAAAGCAGTCTCTCTGCCACATACTGAAATCCCTCTCCACTGAAACCTCCTGCACAGTTCAAATCACTCTTAGCAACAAAGTCTTCCACATTCCTCCTAGAATGGCCCATTAAGCCCCACTTAAAACATTCCACTGCTTTCCAAACCCAAAGTCCAAGAAATCTATGTTCTTCCATATAAAAGCATGGTCAGGCCTATTCCAGCAATACCCCAGTCCCTGGTACCAACTTCTGTCTTAGGGTTTTACTGCTGTGAACAGACACTATGATTAAGGCAACTCTTTTTTTTTTTTTTTTTTTTTTTAAAAAACTTTTATTGCATTATGATGAGAAAAGTTACATGATTTCAATTTATCTAAATTTGTTAACATTTGAAAACATATTTTAATTAAATAGAATTGAATCACATTCTTGTTTCCCTTTTGTACCACTGCTCTTCCCATAGACCTCCCCTTCAATACCTACAATATATTTTTTCTCATATTTCTTAAAATTTATAAAATATTATAACAATAAAAATAAGTATTATAAAAGTTGTTTGATATAAGACAATAATCAATTTAATAGTCTTATGTAGATGCTTGTCTACAGCAATAGTGAAAATATATTTTTCTCAATATAAATTTTAAATAACTCCAAACATATTAACTGTATACTTAAAAATAATACATCACTACTAGTATTTTCTTAAATGAACATGAATATATGAAGTCTTTTTGTTTGTTTTGTATTTAGTAGAGTTTAAAATCTTGGCTCTTACTGTGGTACAAGCCCAAAATAAGAACAATTTTTAGACAGGACAACATTTAATTGGGGCTGGCTTACAAGTTCAGAGGTTCAGTCCATTTTCATCAAGGTAGGAGCATGACAGCATCCAGGCAGGCATGGGGCAGGCAGAGCTGAGAGTTCTACATCTTCATCTGAAGGCTCCTAGGAGAAGACTGGTTCCCAGTCTGTGTGTGTGTGTGTGTGTGTGTGTGTGTGTGTGTGTGTGTGGCCCACCCACACAGTAACACACTTCCTCCAATAAGTCCACACCTACTCTAACAAGGCCACACCTCCTAATAGTGCCACTCCCTGGGCCAAGCATTTTCAAGCCACCACAATAGTTTAAATACTATAACAAAGAAAGAGTATGAAAGCTACATGAGAAAAAACACAAGGTACATAAAGGAAAAGCCATCAGATTCAAAACTGATTTATCAGTGGATCCTCTGGAATCCAGAAGAGATTGGCGCAATGAATTAAAGTTCTCAAAGACCATGAATGCCAACCTAGAGTAATATACCCAGAAAAACTATCTGCCACCATTGAAGGAAAATGAATAAAAATTCCATGATATGAACAAAATACAGGAAATGATACTTTGGTGATGAAAGGAATAAACATAACCAATAGATTGCAGAACAACATGTGGGTTGAAACACTTTGGGGGGGTACATATCAGATATTTACATTACAATCCACAACAGTATCAAAATTAAATTTATGAAGTAGCAACAAAATAATTCTATGCATGGGGGTTAGAAGCTGAATTAAAGAGTTGCAGCATTAGAAAGATTGAGAACCACTGCTGTAGAAAGCAAACAAAGCTATAATTTAACCTATTATTATTGAAACACAAAGTACTACTACGAATGTCAACAAAACAACAATGCAGTGACACACCTTTCAAAAATAACTTTAAATATTAATGGCCTCAATTCTTCAATCAAATGATACAGGGTGGCTAAATGGATCAAGAAACAAAACGCATTATCTGTTGTCAACAAAAAATTCAGCTTTAAAGGTAGGCTCTACCTTAGATGTGTAAAAAGTAATCAAATGGGACCAGGAATTAGGATAGCATGTATTGCTATCCTATATCTGACAAAACAGACTTCAAGCTAAAACTAATTAGAATATATTTAAAAGGGCACTTCATTTTAATGAAAGGAAAAATGAATCAAGAAAGCATTATTATCCTAAACATACATGTACCAATCCCTGCTGTACTCAGTTTCATAAAAAGTGCACTATGGGTATTTAAGACACAAATTAAAGCAACCCATTAGCAGTAGATGGTCTCTGCACATCACTTTCTCCAATAGACAGGCCATTGGGACAATAGGGAAGCAGAAAACATTAGATCTAAATGGTATCATACATGAAAGAGACTTAAGAGTTATCTTAGAGCTATCATGTTTCACATGAACATCAAAGAATACACATTCTACTCAGCAGACCATAGAAGCTTCTCTGAAAGAAACCATGTTCTGGAACACAAAACAAACCTTAACAAAATCAGGAAGACTGAAATAACTCTATGTATCCTTCCTAACCACAATGCAGTAAAACTTAAAACAGTTAGCGAAAACAAATCTATAGTAAATTCATAAGCTCATGAGACTAAGCTCATTACTGAATGATGAATAGGTCAAAGAAGTCAAGAAAGGCTCCCAGCAGGCCTCACTCTCTTACTGCTAACACCATCCCTGCTCACACCTTTCACAGCTCAACTTCTAAAGGAGCTATGGATACTATTGTTTACCCAGATATTTGCTTTCTCAAATTTTTTGAATGTATCCTTCACCTATATATACCACCCCAGTGTATGCCTGTACTCTACTGCTCTTGCCAAAGTTACTGTCAATTCCAGTGGCCTGTTCCTATCCTATGCTTTATTTGTTTATATGGCCCAGTCTGATACACTTTCCTCAAAATGATAATTCTCTCATTTCTGTGACTCCACAATCCCACTGGGCTAAAATCAGCTTAACATGTTTCATGGGTACTTCAAACCCTAAGACAACTATGTTGTGGGGAGGGTTTTTCCCCATTATCTTCTCTACTTGGTGTTCTGTGTGCATCTTATATCTGTATAGGTCCATCTTTCCTAAGATTAGAAAGGTTTTCTTCTATGATCTTGTTGAACATTTGGTGTATGCTGTTGACTTGGGATTCTTCTCCCTTATCTATTACTATAACTTTAAAGTTTGATCTTTTCATGACGTCCATATTTCCTGCATAGCATTTTTTCCTATTTTGTTCTTATTTCATCTAGTTCCTCTATTTAATCTTTGAGTCCCGATAGTCTGCCCTTTGTTTGATTCATTCTTCTTGAAAAGCTTTCCCTTAGATTTTTAGTAGGGTTATTGAGATTTTCCATCCCATCTGGAATTCCTTTCCAGTGTTTCTCTTTATTAAATTCTGTCTTCATGTCCTAGGTTGTCTTTATCATTTTCATCATGTGTTGCCTTGAACACCACTCAGGCTGTTCTTCACTTTAAGTTCATTGAGATGTTTTTGTTGGTGGTAGTATTTGTGTGTGTGTGTGTGTGTGTGTGTGTGTGTGTGTGTATGCGTGCGTGTGTGCTCATTATTCTCCTTGAATTCTTTGATGAAGTTTAAAATTGTCCTTTTTAAATTCTGTGTTTTGGGGTTCATCTAGGTACTTCTCATTGACAAACATTCCTGTAGGGCTGGTGGATTTCAGGGAAGTACCACCTTGACTTTTCATATTGTTTATAGTTTTGTGATGATATCTGGATATCATCTTCTTTGCTTAGTTCTATGTCTGATGGAGAGGATGAATATGAAGCCTGAGGGGCCTGTAGGATTTTGGGGGAGGAGGAGTATGGCCTAACCAGACCCTGGATGGAGTCAGTGCAAACAGGTATAGCTAAGCCAAGGAACTAGATGTGGGACCCATGCGGATCTGAACATTGGGAAGTGTGTGTGAATGGGAGGATCACCAGAATCATCCAGCTAGACTCTAGTCTAGCATAGGAGGTGCAAGACCTAGCTGGGCAGAGAGGTAGGATGTGCTGCTTAAGGAGACTGTAGCTTGTCAGGAGATTTAATTTCCTTATTGCTGTTTTTTTAATAAGCTTACTATTTTTAAAAAATAATCAAGGCAGTTTAACAAGTTTTGAGGATCATTGAGCCCTGAGAGCATGTAAGAAGAGTTCTCTGGGAGCCAGAGAGAGAAGACTATCAATCAGATGGTTGTGAAGAAATAGGAAGGAAGTCTGAATATCAGATTTCTTGGGAGCACTGAGAACCTTCTTACAGTCTGAGACCTTATGGAAAGTAGAGCCTGAGTTGCTGTTGCGTGAGGTCAGGGCTCCAGGGAGATGAGTCTTTGGGGGACATTAGTCCCACTGAAGGCAGGTATGAGACTCAGCCAAGGATTATTTCAGAGCATGTTAGAGAAAGTAGAGCTGAGCTGTATGACGATGTGAAGAAGCTTTAGCATCAATGGTGACATTCTACAGGGATTGATCCAAACCTGGTAGGATCTTGGGAAACAGCCTGGGATGTGGACCTTGGGTGGTATTGGGCAATGATCAGCTGGGTTTCAGAGAAGCAGTCCTTGAAATATGATGTTTTTGAAGTTTGGCATATTTTAAAACTTACAAGGGGCAAAGCAACTCTTGTGATACTCTTTGGATACTCTCAATTTGGGTTTGTTCCCTTTGGCCATTGGTCATGTTAGGAAAGATGGGCAAAGCCAGAGCTACAAATAATTCACATTTACACTGCTACTGACTTAATGTATTTGCTTCTATTTGCTTTTCTGTTTCTGAGTACTTACGAAGTCTCTGCTGAAAGTGCATGACCAAGGGCAGGGATTCTTCTAAATTGGTCTGCTATTCCTTTGTAGATCTTACAAAATTGTCCATCAGAAAAAGATTATGAAGATAGAGGATGTCTGAGCACATTTAGGGGAATTATCTGGTAAAGTAGAGGTGACTGTACCTTTGTCTTGGCAAGAGCACATGGTTTTTAGAAGCCTTTGGAACCATTCACAGTCTTCAAAGTGGGAGTCACTTTCTGTCCTGGGTGTTTTTCTATTCTATCCAGGCTTTTTCCATCGAGGGTAAATGTTTTGATACATTTGTGGAATAGTCTGCAGTTTTTCTTTGTCAGGATAAAGATCTCCTGAGACCTAGACTTAATGGGACACACAGCTGTCAGCTGGTTCTTCCGGCAGATGCTGCCTCCCAGCAGCGCTGTCAGAGAGGCTTCTGCCACCATCCATCGCCTTTGCAGATGGCCTGTTGAGGAGTCATTGCCTCTCTTAACTCGCCTGCCCACACCCCACTTCCCAGCCCTGAACTGCCAAGTGGCTGCACCAGGTTTCCAAACAGGTGACACAGTACTCCCGGAAGCTTACATCTCTCCTTCCGACATGTTGTGCCAGTGATGCTGGAGGTAAAAAGGTAGTCCTGATGGGATAGGAAGATGAAGAGACTAATGAGGACTTGAAGAACCACATGCACTTATTTCCCTGATACCAAGAGACCGACAAAAGTCAGGGCCATTTCCTTTGGTAAGTGAGTGATTTCCAAAGACCAGTTCAGCCAGTTGAATGGTCTTTGGACCTCATTCATCCAGGTACAACTCTATACCTGATAAAGCTTGAAGGACTTAAAACTTATGATAGAGTCCTGGGTACTGACTCAGAAGCTGTTTTACATAAAAAGCCTTATTTCTCAATAGGTGTTTGAAGTGCTCTTTGTAGGAAAAATGGTTAACTTGAATCCCAAGTCATGGTTAGTATGGCATTTAAAGACTTCTGGGGCAGAAATACTCTCTAGGGAAACTAAAGGATATTAAGTTTGCTTTAGATGTTTTGGATGGGGCAAACTAAATCTAGTAGCTAAGAGTTTGCAAAGGCCACCAAAGATGAGAATGTCTACAGGTTATTTAAAGTTTGTTCTGGTGTGATTTTTCAAGATGGTGTGCATCCATGTATTTCTATAAGGGGTTGTCTATACCAGTTAGTTTAAGAAACCTAACAGAAATGAACCAAAAAAAACTATAGAATTAAATTCAGGATTCTAGAGGTTTCCCACAATCCTTCCTCTAGCTAAGTTCTTCTTAGGTGATTCTACACATGACAGACTTTGGTCTGTCCCAAGTCCTAGCTTGGTCTTCCCGAGGAGAGAAATCTATTTGCTAAATCCATGCATCAAAAATTCAAGTTACTTATTCTTCAGATTTCTCTTAGGATAAGAAACTGGTTGTATTTTGGCTGTACTTTAGAAAAGTGTTTTTATGAGACAAGGTATTGGTGTCTAGCACCTACCAGCCTGGAACCTTCTGGAATCACGTGTATGAAAGTGTGTGTCACCCTCCCTGGATTAAGGCATTGATAAGTTTTTGTAGAAGGACAATTATGTTCTTTTTATTGTTGTTTACTATCTATTGTTTTGCACCTTCCTCCCATATTTTCTTAAAAATATGTTTCTGGACCATGGGACTTGGCCAGTGTTGGGCAATGAGTGCCATATGTGCTCAGTGTCACATAAGCAGTCTCCAAAGTGTTAAGATTTTGAAGTTTTGTATATTTTGAAACTTAAAGGAGCAAAGAAATCCTTGGGGTGCTCATTTGATGAGTTTTCTCCCCTTTCAGTCAGAGGCGGTGGTAAGAGAGATGGACAAAACCAGATTACAGGAAATTCACATCCATGGTTTTAATGACTTAATGTATTGACTTCCATCTGCTTTTCTGTTTCATAGGGCTTACAAAGTCTCTATGTTGAGAAAACTGAGGTGGTCTGGCTGTGATGGCAGAGACTTTTTTGATCCTTCATAAATGATACATTTTTAGCTTTTGAAAAGCAGGGCAGTGCCATTCTATTCCCTATCACGGATGCTATGTAACTCCTTTTGAGTTTATAGTATAACATGTGGGAAGTAGGAAGGTTAAATTGACAATATCATGGTTAAGAGTGTGACACCTGGAGCTGGTAAGATGGCTGAGCAGGTAAAGGCCTTTGCCACTAAAGCCTGACCCTTCCAGATTTTATCCCTGTATTCCACATAGTCGAAGAAAAGAGTCTACCCCCATGACCTCCATGTATATTTCGTGTCACATTTGTCCCTGTACATACATGTGCAGAAACACACACATGCAGTACTAACAAATGTGAAAAACTGATTTTGTAAATACTCCCTCACAAGGTAGATATCCCAGTCTGGGGAGTGCTGGATTCGGTGATGCCCAACTATTAGCGAGCTTGCCTCTTAAGGTACCACTTCGTAAGATTGTTATATTGGGTTTTATGCTTCAGCGAGGGTCTCGTGAGGTGAAGCTACTGTGGGCCCTATTTTCTCAAGCACCCTTTGTGCTTAAGAAGTAAATCATCTCATCCCTCACGCTGCGAGGGTGAGGAAACCCTTGGCTGGGACCAGTGTTCCTGTTTATTCCCACTCTGTAGACCTCTCCTTCCCCTCCCCTGTCTCCATCACAGCACATCCCCCCTCTCTCCTGTGGCTGTGCAAAATCCCCTGCCATCTCCTCTAGTGGAACATGCCAGTGGGAGGCCTGTCCCTTGTCCTGACATTGAGCTTGCTAGGCCATCTATCTCTCTCTTAAAGCTTGTTTTCATCAACCAGTCAGAGCCCCTGAGGGTGTCCAAGTTATTTTGACTTCATGGAAATGACACTGACTTTTAGTCAGCTCCATAGGAGAAAGAACAGGGAAGGAAATGCAAATACCACCAGTGGGGAAGGTTAAAGATTTATAAAAATTAGTGTTTGCGATGCATTAATGAGGCTGGTTGTGGTGGTGGTCTACATCTGTCACTGTCTCGCTCAGTTGTCATGTAGGTACTTAATCAATGCATATTGCCGGGGCTAAATTTATTTTCTTGTGTCTGCCTAGACAGATGATCTCTCTGTTCTCTGATGGCTCTGTCTCAGGTACCTGTCTCAGATGTGAGTCTGAAGGGAAGGCGGTGGGGTAAGGCTCCTCTTTGTTTTGGAGTCATTCCTTATTCCTTACAGAGGGTGAGAGAGAGAGAAA
Source organism: Mastomys coucha (assembly GCF_008632895.1). Lineage (NCBI taxonomy): Eukaryota > Metazoa > Chordata > Mammalia > Rodentia > Muridae > Mastomys > Mastomys coucha. Next base: position 63,553,840 of record NW_022196914.1, on the reverse strand, counting down.
GAGAAAGAGAGAGAGAGAGAGAGAGAGAGAGAGAGAGAGAGAGAGAGAGAGAGAGGAGAGACACAGAGAAACACAGAGAGACACACAGAGAGAGACACACAGAGAGAGACACACAGAGAGAAACAGAGACAGAGACAGAGAGACAGAGAGAGAGAGAAACAGAGACAGAGACAGAGAGAGAGAGAGAGAGACACAGAGAGAGAACAATGTCATGTAAATACCTGTTTTCTTTTTCCTGTTAACAACTCAGGGAAAGTCCTACTTAGTTTGACTATTTCTACCCAAAATTCCGGAGTTGCCCATGTGATAGCAGCTGGAGGTGGGTCTTTGGGATGATTAGGGACTCTTGTCTCACTCTTGTCTTACAAGGGATTAAAACCCTTGTAAATAGGGTGTAGTTGATCTGCCTTGTGCCAGTCTTATGAGTAATAAGAAGCAGGTTGCTATCAGATTATACACCAGCTTCTTCTTCATGAACTTCCTAGCTCTAAAATTAGGAGAAAGAATTTTTGTTTTTATTTTTACAGCTTACCCAGTTCTGAGTAAGAAACTATGACCAGTGTAAATTCTTAGTACTGCACCATATTCAGCTTCAAGAAGGATTCCATGTTGTCTCAGGCAGCTTCTCTGCCTGCTAGGGAGAGCCATGTGTAAATGGTAAGCTACATGCATGGGCAGCGGTGTGTGCCGTGCATGTATACAAACACTCCATTGAACACTTGGTTTTAATCTATTATTCTTTAAGGAAAAGGTTGCCTCCATTTTTTTCTCTAAGTTACTCTGAAGGATAGAAACCCCTTTATACTTTAGTATCCAAAGCATCTCCCTGAAGTCAGATTAAGAGAAAAAGTTTAGACCAGTCTAATAAATTTAAAACTTCTTATTAAATAATGAGAGCTAGGTAACCCACCATGGCCCTCTCTGTGCTCTGTTTTCTAGGAATATTGATGCATGAGGGCTTGCTTGGTTAGTTTTGGTTCTCTTTTGCTAGTCTTTGACTATACTGGTACACGGAAATAATATTTTTTAAAAAGGATAGCAGTAAGTTATGCATGTACTGATCATCTTCAGAGTGGTAAGTGCTGCCTTTCTACTCCTTGGTGTATAAACGGGAAATGAACTGATTTTTTCTGGATTCCCATTCCATTCTAGGGCTGGGGGTATGTAGCTCAGTGGTCAGTGTTGTCTTGCTGACCATGTTGTGACCCTGGGTTTGAGGTTCGATCTGAGCCACACTAACCGAACAAAACAAGGTCCATTCCAAGCCCTTCTTGTTGCTTTTGTTGCTTTGGCCACCTTTTTCTTACTCCCCATCTGCCCATCTGCCTGTATTTCCCCCCTTCTCCATGGATAAATTGCTTCTACATTTCCTTGCTTGTATGCCTGTTACTTTCTTCACTTGTTTATAGATTTGAGGACTTTTCCTTGTATCCTCAAAGCAAATCCCCACACATTGCAAGTACTAAGTGCTCAGTAACAGAGTTGCTAAGCAGCCTGCAGGGTACCCTGTTACCTCTTAAATAAAGAGCTGCTGTTTTCGTATATGTACATTCAGTGCAGTATTTAGGGCATGCCGGTAGATGCGTATTTGCATCCAGATTTCTTTAGGCTTCCTGTATTTACATGTGGCTGTCCTTTCATGAAGCAGTAGAATGATTCTATATTTAGGCCTCATCAGATACGTTGCCTCATAGGTCTTTGTGAGTCAGGAATGACGATGGGCGAGAGGTGTGATATGCAGACACTAATACATCTCCACCAGTTACTTTATTACACTGGAATCAGGACCGTCTTTGTAGATGACAGATGACAGACTCCAGGCAGATCTGATGTGTGATATACTTGTCAGTGTGTGAAAGTTAGAGTGCATATGCCTTATTACGATGCCATCCAACACCCACAGTATTCTCTGTGGATTCAAATAACTGAAGAATAAATCCACTTAAAGGAATGGCTAGCAGAAGATGATCAGGCTTACAAGCTTGAGAGATGACCATTTGGAGGCTGATTGGAAGAGCCAATTGGTAACCTTTCCTATCTTAGCCCACTGATTTCCCCATAAACATGGGTGAATTTTCCCCCTCCCCCGGCCCCCACCTCTCAAGGCATGTTAAGGGGCCTGGTGATAGTGTTACTGTAAAATACAAAGCAGTGACCTTGGAGTTCACAGCTACTTAATGTCGTGGGAGATTTCAGAAGTAGTCAGTGGCTAAGTAATAGAGCAGAAATGGAAAGGCTGGATTCCTGCTCCACACCTGCCATTCATTTTCAGACAGAGCTAAGGCAATCATGATGCTAATCTGGGCTGTGAGTTTTCTTTCCTTAAATATAAGGGCACTCTTATGATGTGCTTTATAAAGCACGTGGGTATTTGTGAAGATTTAGTTCACAGCGTAGGATTGCAGCTTGGATAACAGTGTCCCCACAGATCTTGTTGTTTTTAAACCAGATGGATTTGACAATTACTAACTTTGGAGAACAGTTTCTACATTTCTGACTGAGACCTCTCAAACCAGACATAGGGACCTTGAAGTATTTGTCATTAAGGCAAGAGAGGAGATCTGTATGTTCTTTTGAAACAATGTTTGCTTTATAACCATAAAAAACAAACCATATAAAACTTGTTCTAGATTTCTTGCTTTTAATCCATTACTCAACATTAACAAACATTTCTTAAGGCAAAAAACAAAACAAAACAAAACAAAAAAAACAAACCAGCCTTTAGGGGTTATATATAGGCATCGTTATTGTGGAGAAAGAACTCAAAATCTGTTTTAGAGTAGGCCCAGCAGGGAATTGTTAGTGATTCTAAGAAAATACACATAGTAACACATGCTTACGTGAAAGGGGCTGTGTATAGATATTTCCCTGAATAAATAGGAAGCTTGATAAGGAATTTGGGCCTGGCTGGAAATGTCTGCATATTTGGTGTTGTGGAGTTTATTTTACCCTCCCTAAAGCTGATCTTGTTCTGTTCGTTTATCTCGTAAGGCTCCTGGTCCCTGATTTCTCCTTGGCTTCTATAATAACTGTTCAGATGTAGGACAACTGTCAGCAATGTTTAGCATCACAGGCCTGTGGGTGACATTCAGCGACATCAATCAAAGCATCTGGTCACGGAGGGGAATGTTATTGAGTAGGCTTCATAACTTCTTTGAAAAGTAAGATAGTCAGCACAAGTCATTTTCTCGTCTCTTGAGAGTCGGCAGCTCCCTCTGAAATCTGTGGTATAGTGTAGAGGTGGTGGACTCTTGCACACGCTTCTTAAAAGATAAGCATCAAAGCCAGAGAAGCTGCAAGGCAGCTTCCATATAAAGTTTAAGCCGCCGGAGGGTTGTAGTTGTTGTGAAACAAAGAAGGGAATCAAATTTCACTATTCTAAACTACTGTATGGAAGACAACAAAGGATGAAGTATCCTGGAGAGAAACACAAATGAGACAGAGAGGAGGTTTAAGTACTGCTCTACAGAAGTGCAGTGCATTCTAGGTATGGGCTGCATTGCTGTGTTGAGTGTGATGTGAGCTGCAGCCTGAGAGGACATGGAGTTCGCAAGGTGGCAGAGCGTATGGTACCTGGAAATCAGTATCGCTTGACTTGCACACTCACACGGAGAACATGGCGTGATGGAAGAGACTGAGAAGTATCTCTGGTTTTTAAGTAATAGCTGCTTTTCCAATGATGCCCCAAAGGGTGATGTGCCTAGAAGGTCTGTGTGTCCAGCAAGTAACATGCACTTTGCATATGTTGCCCACTCTCATCATTACTAGATGTGAGGAAAATCAAGTTCGGTGGGGTCGGGGCTGGGGGGAAGCAGTTCATGCAGGGCTCCCTAACTTGTGAATGTCGAGCCAGGATGCAAGCCTGTGCCTGGTTGCTTGCCCACCTGTAATGCTGAGCCTACCTGGCTATTGGAATGAAAATCAGTGTTCCTGGGTAGGGCTTGTTTGATCCTGGGCATGGCATGAGGAGGATCCTTACAGGGAAGAGATTTAGTAGGGAGAGAATAAGGGATGCTAGGTTACTATTTATTGTGGGCCTTTGCTGTGCCTTGCACAATGATAGTCTCTTTATTTAAATCCCCAGTTAGTTCACCTTGTGAAATTACCATCTCCATTTTGTAGACCATTTGCAGACAATTGATGCTTAAAAGTCAAAGAGCCAGGAGAAGGCCAAACAGCTACTGCAGGGCCAGGGTTTGAATGGAGTATGTGAAGTGCATTGCTGGGGCCAAATAGTGTGGAACTGGAATCAACTTCCTGAGTTAGAAATTAGTCCCTGGTTCTGGCAGAGCCAATGACTACACTCCAATGGAAGGAAATCATGGTGGGATGCCAGTCTCTGGGCTGAACATGTCCGGTGGGTATGGAGGAGGTGACTTTTGGGGATTTAGTGATCCTCTTGAGGGGGGTCGGGTACTGGTCCTTAGGGAGATTTCAGACTGGAGAGAAAGAGGCAGATATGCAGAGGGAGGCAGAAGGAAGAAGTGGGCTGACAAGCGCCTTAACAGCTGCTCCACATATCCACAAAATGACTCTGAGGAAAAAAAAAAATTGTTCTATTTATTTGCCTTTTCCTTCCATATATCTTGCCGGCAGCATTCATCAATATCTGTCATTTCCCAGGGGCTTAGACATGTCTAGCAATTCATTCTACTGAATTATATTTCAATACCCGAGTGGAGGGAGGCCAGATCATGCAGGTTAACTCTGACCTCTGCCTGGTGTCTCTTAGCTGCCACTGTCACAGCGCCACCATGCACCTCCTCCATGCCCTTGCTCATACAGTTTTCGTGTGTCTGTGGCTTGTTACATTGCCTCATTAAACAGGGCTCTATTTAGCACACCTTAAAAAAAATCTATTTCCACCCACCACCTTGCCTTTGATCTGTGTAAATAGAGCTCAGGACCGAACCAATATTTATTTATTTTTAAAATAAGAATTTTTTCTTTTTTTTATTAGATATTTTCTTTATTTACATTTCAAATGCTCTCCCCTTTCCTGGTTTCCCCTATGAAATACCCCCTATTGCCTCCCCCCTCCCCCTACTCACCAACCCACCCTCTCCTGCTTCCTGGCCCTGGCATTCCCCTACACTGGGGCATAGAGTCGTCACAGAACCAAAGGCCTCTCTTCGCATTGGTTACAGACTAAGCATTCCTCTTCTACATATGCAGCTGGAGCCATGAGTCCCACCATGTGTACTCTTTGGTTGGTGGTTTAGTCCCTGGGAGTTCTGAGGGTACTAGCTAGTTCATATTGTTGTTCTTCCTAAAGGGGCTTCAAACCCTTCAGCTCCTTGGGTCCTTTCTCTAGCTCCTTTATTGGGGACCTAGTGCTCAACCCAATGGATGGCTATGAGCATCTACTTCTGTATTTGTCAGGAACTGTCAGAGCTTCTCAGGAGAGGGCTATATCAGGCTCCTGTCAACAAGCACTTGTTGGCATCCACAATAGTGTCTGGGTTTGGTGATTGTATATGGGAAGGATCCCCAGTTAGGGCAGTCTCTGGATTATCCTTCCTTCAGTTTCTGCTCCACACTTTGTCTCTGCAACTCCTTCCATGGGTATTTTGTTCCCCCTTCTAAGAAAGATTGAAGTATCCACACTTTGGTCTTCCTTCTTCTTGATTTTCATGTAGTTTGTGGATTGTATTTTGGGTATTCCGATCTTCTGGGCTAATATCCACTTATCAGAGAGTGCATACCATTTGTACTCTTCTGTGATTGGGTTACCTCACTCAGAATGATATTCTCCAGATCCATCCATTTCCCTAAGGATTTCATAAATTCATCATTTTTAATAGCTGAGTAGTACTCCACTGTGTAAATGTACCACATTTTCTGTATCCATTCCTCTGTTGAGGGACATCTGGGTTGTTTCCAGTTTCTGACTATTATAAATAAGGCTGCTGTGAACATAGTGGAGCATGTGTCCTTATTACATGTTGGAGAATCTTCTGTGTATATGCCCAGAAATGATATTGCTGGGTTCTCTGGTAGTACTAGGTCCAATTTTCTGAGGAACCGCCAAACTGATTTCTAGAGTGGTTGTACCAGCTTGCAATCCCACCAGCAATGAAAAAGTGTTTTTCTTTCATCACAACCTTGCCAGCATCTGCTGTCACCCAAGTTTTTGATCTGGTTTTGACTGGTGTGAAGTGGAATCTCAGGGTTGTTTTGATTTGCATTTCCCTAATGAGTAAGGATGCATCAGAGAAATGCAAATTAAATAAGAATTTTAAATCCAGGCAGGCACCACCCAAGGGGAGACTGACTTGGTGATGATCTAGGCACATTGGAAGGTCAGAGGCTGCAGCTGGGTGATTTTGCAGAGTGGAAGAATTTACTCAGTGTTACTACAGGTGAAGACAGTGTTGAAGTTGACTTGTAGGAACATAGCTTACCATGCTCTGCCCCATACATTAACCCATTTGGTCCTGATATCTATACTTACTAGAAGCAAGTTGGAAGGTAGTCTTGGTAGATGATAAGAAACTCTGCTTTAAGAACAAGTTAAGGGAAAATGAGCAAAAGGCCAGATAAATTTCTATGTAAGTACCATTTAGAGTTGTTCCCTTTAAAAATGTACTGCGTGTTGGCATTTTTGCCCTGCCGTGAGTAACAGGTTGGCTATATTAGATTGGGTGTGCAGAACGGCTGTATCTTTGAACTGCCTTACCACAATACCTGTATCAAAAGTTAGGTTTGATTTAGAACTAAAGCTGTGATTGACAATGGCAGCAGCTGCTGCAGAGACCTCTATAGCCGTGTGGTTTGTCCAAAGGCTTTGAATTCCATGCTGTGGGTGTATGAGTTCTGCCATTTCCCATCATTCCTAGTGCTCTGCTAGCATGGTCCTGGGTTTCCGTCACACTCCAAGACTTTCATTGTCTACCCAGTCTATCAAGGTGTATAAAATTGTTACCTTCCAAAGAATGCTGATGCCAGCTTCCTATGCTGTAAGCTTGTTTCAGAGCCTTGTTCTTGATTAGATCGCCAGATGTTTATTAGTGTTGCTTAGCTATTCCATGTTAAATAGAGAATGCTATTGATGGTATTGCAAAAACTAGATGGCAGTGTTTTTGGTGAATCTGAGTCACATGGCTAATGTAGAGAGGATCCCAATGCCCAAGACCTACGAGTCCCATTCAGCAATGATAACACCATCCAAAGCTGTGTGTGTGTGTGTGTGTGTGTGTGTGTGTGTGTGTGTGTGCGTGCACACACATTTGAATTCAACTTTCAATTTCTGTGTCAGCTTGAGATTGCTGGTGAGTGGGCAGTGATATTAAAGATATCAAAAGCTGTGCTCTGAACTTCCCTTGTGTCCAAAAACACACCACACAATTTCTAAAAGGACTAGAAAGCAGCTCAGTATAGAAACCAATGGAATTTAGCACTGTGGTCACACATCTGCTCATTTCCCAAGCTGTGTTTATTTATGCCATTAAGAAGAAGAATGAGTTAGCAGAATTGTTGATGCCTTCTAGTTGTTCCTTTGCAATGGGGTCAAGAAATTGGAAAGCAGTCACCCATGTGAGAGGGAAGATGAAGGGAGCCATGTTCATGTGTTGTTGGAGCAGTGGCGAAGATGAATAAGGGAGGCTGTAATTGCTGTGGGGATGAGGGTCGTGACGACAGGGGAGGCAATGTTTAGGAGTGAGCAATGGGGCATGGAGGAAGGATCTCTGCATGATGATAGAGGATACCCAGGCAGTGGCTGCTGAGTCATTGATTCTGTCCAGATCCCACCAGTGACTTAGCATGGGCTTTAACCTTTCATCATGTCTGAAGCTTGGAGAGCACTGTAAAAGTTTACTTTCCCTGCTTGTGACAGGGAGGATGTGGGTTATTAAGTATAATTTGCAGTAGGGGGAGTTGATGTGGATTGTGTAGCTATCTGCTTTGATAAAGCCCAAGTATCCCATTGGGATTTTTCCTAAAAGGTAACAGGGATTTAAGCAGAGAAGATTGAGGTTTTTAATGTGTAGTGAAAGATACATAATATACTTTAACATTTTAAACATTTTTAAGTGCTTGATTTAGTCACATTAAATACATTTATATCATACAACCACTGTCACCATCCATCTCTGGAACAATTTTACCATCCCACACTGAAACACTACATGCATTATGTGAGGGTGTCTCTCTCTTCCCCCAAACCCAGAAGCCATGCATGGTTATACTGTCTCAGTGAATCGACTCTTCCAGGTACTTTATGGAAAGGGAATCATACAACATCTATCCTTGTGTGACTAGCTTATTTAATTTAGCATGATGTCTTTATGGTTCATCAGTGTTATAGCAAGTATCAGAATTTCATTCCACTTATATTGCATTGAATTGATAAACTTTACTCATCAGTGGATATGTGGCTTCTCTTAGCTTGTAGGATTATATTCGGAAGATGAATGTGCACATGTTTGAAGCCTCTCTTTCAAATCCTTTGTAGATGTCCCTAAAGAGGAGTTAAGCAGGGGACATTTAACTAGGCAGTGTGGAGGTAGAATGGTGGGATTGTAACCCTTTCCAGTGTGGTAGTGACTACGAGGTTTCAGGGGACCTCTGTGGAGCTTCAGGGAATGGTAACGGGACTAACAAACAGGCTGATATCCAAAAACATGTAAACCTATATTCTGTAATATCATTTCCAGTGGGTTGTATGAGACGTGAGCTTGCTTAGCAATGTGGCTGCTCCTTAAGTACCGGGAGAACTGGCTGAGACAAACCACCCCATCTCCCCAAAAATACATGACCCCATTTGTCCGCTAACGGCCAATACCATCCCAGTCTTACATGCTTTGCTTGTATCCCCTAACCTCTGTAATGGTTCACTCTACATCCTTAATAGGGTTCTCCTGTGTCCTCAAAACCACCAAGAAAGAACAAGGCACTGGTCACACTAGCTAACTTCTTGGTTGCTGCCTTAGAGAGAGATAAAAACTTCTTTTTCAATGCACTCAAGTATAGCTGAATACCAGAAGCCAGACTGAAGCAGTACTTATTAAATGTAGTCATTCGATCTTCCTTTTCCTTTGGTATCCTGGTTATAATCCGAAAGAAATAACCCCAAAGGTAAGGCTATAGACTGATGGCTAAATCTACAAGGGCCTGCAGGTAATAAGGAACATTTTTTTAATGGGAGCTTTCAAATCTAGTCAGGTACCATGATTCCCTGATGATAAAGGAGATCTCTAGAGGCCATGATTCCCCGATGATAAAGGAGACCTCTAGAGGCTAGATTTAATTCTTTGTATGACCATTCTGCTGAAAATTCTTGCTGATTCGCTGTTTTACTGTTTCGGAGGGAGAGGTCCACCTGTGGGGTGGTTTGAAAGCATGGATCTCATGCCTGAAAGCACACATCCACAAAGTTGCTGGCTTTACATTGTCTTGGAATTTAGGGTAGTAACGAAGGAAAGCATATTCCAAGAGAGGCTGATATGCACTTAGGTAGAAGCAGGACAGGGTCTGTGTCTATGCTCAGTAATATTCATGTTATTGTGTAGCTTTGGATGAAGGCAAGGCTCCTGCTCTCTCTGTTAAGTAGCATCCCAGTGGCCAATACAGCCATAGTATCCACTGGCAGTAGTCCAAATGACCCAGATGTCATAGGTTCTGGTATCAATCTTGGCAACTGATTTAAGCTTTAATATAGACCTGTGTTTTGTACCTCCACATTTCTGGTTTGGTCATATTTAAGGAGAGTTTTTATGAACCTGGTGGGGTTTTAGAAACATGTTTTCAAAGAGCATTGTGCTAAGGTTCCAGTTGTGACAACAAGCTCCATTTGGTATTAAAATGAGCAGCCAGATTGCTAAGCAAGCTCACCTCTCATACAACACATTAGAAATGGTATTATCCATTAATTTCCACCCTGTGCCGCCGAACAATGCTGTTGACAGATGCTAATTTTCTTAAATTGTAGGCAGCAAATGATGCATGAATGTAACAGCAACACACTTTTTAGAAGCCCTTGGTAGTCATCAGAAAGTAAATTTGTATGAAGTTTGATGTGATCACTATCAGCTATGGCGCTGTGCTAGTGCCTTCTAACGACCGCCTTAGACCCATCTGCTGTTCTCTTTCCCCTATTAACACTAATGGGGGTCCAGGCAGAGAGGATGTATCCCATGTGTTGTATTAATATGTAGCATTTGCGTGATTCTTTAGGATAAGACCTATGCAAGAATAATGACATCTGGAATCCAACCTATTACATGAGATATAAACATCTCATTGTGTACATGTCTGTACACTTACTAATTAATTTTCCTAGGGTCTTAACATGTATTTTCTTACTCGTTATAGCCCCCAGTATAGTACTTACATCAGAAGCTGATTTGATTGAGTGTTGAACTCTATAGTGTATTTTCTGGTTTGGATTTGCATCAACCCTGTTTGTCTTCCTCCACTTTACAAATGAGCAGCCCCGGGGCTTGGAGAAGGTTGCGCCGTGAGTAAAAGAATCAGTTTTGGCATTCAGACATGAGGCTCAACAAGCTAACCTTAAAGTCACCCACAGCAGTTATTCCTTACCTCAGCTGCCAGCATCCTTTAGGTTTAAAGAGAGTCTAGGATACATGCAAGGACAGTGGCTGGTTGGTTGTTAAGTCTAAGTGTCATCTGTTGGGTTAAGCTCTGTTGAGGGAGCAAAGGAACTGAAGGCATACCCTTGTTCTTCGTAATGAGGTAGAATCTAAGTATGAGAGCGGTTAATAAGATATGGAATTAACTTTAATAGTAATGTCAGCACAAAGCAAGGTAGCACTCGGGTCTTACTACCAGAGGTCTCTCCTTATTTAAGAGAGCTCTAACAAAAGGCAGATTTTCAAAGGGAAGGTCAGCATGAGTGAGCAAAGAGCCCTGGCTTTGGCCCCTTCTTTGCATTCCTTCTGCTGTTTCTGGTTTCTGTCAAGAGTCCAGCTTTCCCTCAGCTCAGTGATAGGAGATCAGATTCGCCAGGAGCTGTTGGCTATGATGCGGAGGAGGCTCCTTGTGGTTCCTCTTTGCTCGGATTGCCCATCAGATCTCTTCCTGACTCTAGATTTCCTCATCCAGAACCCTGTAACATCATCAGTCACTTAGGGACTGTCATTCAGAGGGCTGGGAGGAAAGCACTTGGGGCTAGTTTGCTGGGTTAGACTATGGCACGCATTTTTGATAAAACATTCAAAGCAAAATTATAAAATGTTACATATAGAAACAGAGGATAATTCCCTACAACCCCATACACCCGCCAGCCACCTGGATGTAACTTAAGCTTGAGGTCTGGTGCACTTTCCAGGTTCATGTAAAATGGAAATGTTTGCAGCCACAAGTCGGTGCTTATTTCTTTATTTAGACTTCTGAGTTGAACTAGCAGAACTTACTGTCTGGGAGATGAATTCCAAATTCCACATTCTTCTTCAAGCTATGAAAATTTTTTATTGTTGTTGTGTATGTGCATGCTCACATGCCACGGTGCACATGGGGTCAGAGGGTAACTGTAGAGTAAATTCCCTTCTTCTACCTTAATGTAGGTTCTGGGGACCAAACTCAGGTTGTCAGGCTTCCAGAGCAAGAGCCGTTAACTACTGAGCTATCCTGCCACACTCCCTGCAGATAATTTTAAAATAATAAAATATAGGGAACTAAGAAAGAACTTAACAACAAAGCACTTATCTGAATCCACAAGACCTTGGTCAGATCCTCAGCACTGTAGATAAAATATGAAAAGGCAGGCCTAGCCTCCTCCTCCCTGCTCTGCACTCCTTCCCATTCCCTCCTCCAGAGGAAATTCTGATTTTGCTATTTCTGTGGAGAAATGCTAACTTATTTTAACATTGCTCAGTATTGTACTGTACTTTAACCTGGTTAAGAACACAGCAAACATAGGGTATTTTATCACTACAGTGGTGGAAGAGAACCAGGCTTTGCGATAGTGTGACGCTGAACAACTCCTCTGGCACACAACTAGTAAGAACTGGACTTGAAGTCAGGTTTGTCTGATGCCAACTTTTGGTTTGAATAATTTTGTTCCCATTTTTCAAGGTGGTCACACAAATGCTACAACACACACACACACATACATACTTCCTTACAAATAGAATTCATCACCTCTTGGTATATAATCTACATTTTCACCTAAGCATATTTAATAAGTGTTTTTGTGTTAGAATTGGGGCTTAGGGACCAGACAGTGGTTTTTGGCAGCTCGCTCACTTGGCTGTGAGCCCTTGCCTATCGATGGAACTTAACTGTTTCAATAGGGGAGATGAGAGTTTCTACTCGCAGAGCTCTGAGGGTGCTGCAAAGGCTGCTGGGCACCAAGGTCTTGTTGGACCGGTTTTATAGGTAAAGTTTAGGAAAATGAACTGCTCATTGGCGTTCTTCCTGTTTAGACCTGCTCAGGTGGTGCTGAGATAGTATAGTTTCTATATAGTACATAGCATATATACGTGGTACATAGTACATAGTACTTAGTACATAGTACATAGTATATAGTACATAGTATATAGTACATAGTACATAATACGTAGTATGTAGTATATGGTATATGGTATATGGTATATGGTATATGGTATATAGATTGTATAGTTGCATTCAGCCAACCAGTAATTACTGAGTTTGTATCAAGGGCTGTCCTTTTTCCCAGGAACTATGGGTAGGCAAATAAATAACCCTGTTTCTTGTATCTGGGGATCTTAGCAACACAATTTAATATTTTCTTTCTACTAAAGGAAAAAGAAAAACTAACTTGTAGGTTTTTTAAATGAACCATAATACCTTTCTGTTGATAACAGGTTTATTCTTAGATTTTTTTTTTAAATGCACATTGTCAGGGGTTGGGGGCAGTAAGGATTCCCTACATCACATTCGCCTTGCTGTCTAGTATTCCTTGGCTTTGCTAGCTCCTCTCTCCAAACATAAAGGAAGTGACAACATAAGGTACAGGAAGTGATTCAACACCTCCAGCCCTGCAAGCCTGTCATTTAGATTACTCGGTTAGCTGGTGGATACTAAAAGCTCTATCCCTCACACAGAGTTGTACCCATGTTATAAAGAAACCATGTTTTCATACTGTTTCAGTGCTGTTTTCCTAAATACTTTAAAGGGCTTTCCTGCCCTTTCTCATTGACGTTCTGCCTCTGGACCCATGGGCTAGGTCTGGAAGTGTGTCTTAGTACAGCTTTAGTTTGTGTTTCAAGATAAGGCAAGGAAAAAAAAAAACAATTCAAATTCCACACTTCAGAATTTAAATGGAACATTCCTCCACAAAGCTGATCAGACCACAGAGGTAATTAATCACATGCTGGCTTACATTGGCAGCCTTCATCTTCCAGTTGATAATTGGGAAAAGTCATGTTCCAGTGCCAGCAAAATTACTCTGGGGATAAAGTGCTTTCTGTGGAAGCCTAGTGACCTGAGTTCAAGACCCAGAGCTTACATAAAAATGGGAGGGGAGAATGACTCCACTGCAGATGCTCTCTGACTGCAGCACATGCTGTGGCCACCATGTACCTGTACTCTCACACACACACAATAATAATAAACGAATTGAATGTAGCAGGTCCATTTTAGAGCTAGAGACACCAATGCCAGGAGAGGGTGACTAAATTTCCTTTCCCCAATGTCTTTCAGATGCAGGTCAGGACAGTAACCTCACTTCATCCATAGCTTCTGTACTTACACTATGCAATGAGTAAATGATCACTTTGCAAAGTAAGAAACCATTTTTCCTTTCGTAATTAAAATGTAAAATTCTCAAAGCACTTTGCTTTAAAAAAAAAAAAAAGCATTAGATCTTTTATCTTGATGGTTGATGGGTGATGCCCATAATGCCTTGCTTCTGTGGTCCCCGTGATCTGCCTGCATCATGGCGATAAGCTATGTGATATGTCACAGTAGTCACTAATTAGTTAGACATGCTGGTTAGGTGCATGCTTGAGGGAGCAGCAGGTGTCCCTTCTGCTACAGGGTGAGCAGCTGTATGCACTGCAGATCCTGATGTGGTTCTGGGAAGGAAATGCCCACTCTTCTTTGCACTGTGCAATAACTGATAGCCAAGTCACTATACTAGGGCTAAGGCAAAACAGATAAAATCAGACACTGGTTTTGATTATGATGCATCATTGTGATGTTAATAGTCATAGGCATTCTAACTTTACAGAAGTAAAGAAACCAAACTCGCTTGTGTTGTTAGCAGCCTAGTTTGTGTTCAGAGGAAACTGCAGTGTGGATCTCTCAGGTGATTGACTTCTAAAAGCATTTGCGTGTGCTTTGTGTGTGTGAATATGTGTGTGTATGTATGTGTGTGGGTATATATGTGTACATATTGTGTGAATGTGTGTGTATGTGTACAAGTGTATATGTGTGTGAGTATGTATATATGCATGCGTGTATATATGTGTGTGAATGTGTGTATATGTGCATGCATGCGAAATGTGTGTGAATATGTGTATATGTATGTGTGTGGTTGTATGTGTGAGTGTATGTGTGTGTGAATGTATGTGTGTATGAGTGTGTGTGTATGGTTGTGTTTGTGAGTGTATGTGTATATGAGTGTGTGTATGTGTGTGGTTGTATGGGAGTGTATGTGTATATGAGTGTATGTGTGTGTGGTTGTATGTGTGAGTGTATGTGCGTGTGAATGTATGTGTGTATGAGTGTGTGTGTATGGTTGTGTATGTGAGTGTATGTGTATATGAGTATGTGTATGTGTGTGGTTGTATGGGAGTGTATGTGTATGTGAGTGTGTGTGTGTGTGTGTGTGGTTGTATGTGAGTGTATGTGTATGTGAGTGTGTGTGTGTATGTGTGTGTTTGAGTTCAACGTTGATGGAAATTACACAGTGAGCCTAAACTGACCCTAATGTCCTGATTTATATACAAATGGATGTCATCATGTATTTGATGAAAGGGTTGGACAGCCACCTGCAAATCACAGAGAAAAGCTGGGGAAAGGGACAGCAGTTCATTTCACCTTGAACAAACGCCGCCTCTTCTTTTGTTGGTTATGACATCCACTTTGTAGCTCATTTCTAGATTGCTTTCCATATTAGATTGGCTTCAAATAGCATCATAAACGCACCCCATTTATTTGTGTGATACTGGGAATACCTTATTTATTTACATGCATTCTTAAAACATTCTTGTGGAATAGGCAGAAAAAAAAAAACCACTTCACCCTAACGTTACAAAGGCCCTACCATGCCCAGCATGGGTTTCAGTGGGAAGTCAAGGGCAGAACCCACCATGGTGTCTCCTGACTTAATTAAAACATTTTTCTCTGGTCGATACTAGTCAGCACAGCTACTGAAGATGACAGAAGGAATGTAGAAGAAAGATGACTTGGAATTGCCCACTGTGTCTACAGAACTACACGGGTGCCCTACCTCTCACTTATCTGTTTTCTTTTCTACTTCTAACAGGGAGGTACCTCCTTCCAAACCCGGTAGCAGGACAGGTGTGGCCTGCCTCAGCAGAGACGTCCAACCTCGTGCGCATGCGCAGCCAGGCACTCGGCCAGTCGGCTCCCTCGCTCACAGCCAGTTTGGTGAGTGTCCTGCTTGTGTTCAGAGTTGCCCTGGCCATTGTCTCACTGCGGTCAGTCCCGCTGCTTCAAGCTAACGGGTTGGGCCAATGGTCATACCTGCCTCTCTGTGTGCCAGTTCCTTCCTGGCCACCCCCAAATGTGGAATATTTCTATTTGGTTCCGTGTCTCCCACCCCCAAGAAGTGAAAATGTTTCTAGCCTTTAAAAACTCCAAACAAACAACAAAAAAAGCTTTCTGAAAACTGAAGGCTGTGGTAAAGCCGAAGGGTAAGAAAAACACAGAAGGCTTCAGTCTGTTTCTTATTTAGATCCCGTTAACTAGCACCTTGCCCAACCAACTTGTGTATCTTTAGTTTTGTGTATACATGTGTGTGTGTGTGTGTGTGTGTGGTGTGTCTTTTTAGTTATGTGAAAATGCACTATGCAATTCTTGAGTGACCTGAGAGTAAGATGTGTGTCCATCACACGCCCGTGCTTTGGCAGTTGTCAACCTGAATAATTTTCTTACTGATAAAGCCCAGTGTCTGCTTAGCGATCTGGTTCAGTTGTACCAGTGGACTCAACCGTGTCCTTTCTAATACTTCCCCCTCCGCAGCGCAGCACCCAGCCTGTGGGCCTGTGCATACTCAAGCACCCATCTCCTCGTCCTTTGATCTGGTGCGCTCCCACACCCTTGCTTTGTCTTTGCTGACATCAACACTGTTGAAAAAAAAAATTATAGTCAATTTTTTATATATGGCTTGCCTGCTGTTTTCCCATAGGGAGATGCAGATTTGCACATTCCTGTTCCAAATTGAGACCTGGTGATGTGTCCTCAGGACGTGGTCTTGACAATTGTGTGATGGCTCTCTGCCCCTCATTGATGTTAATTTGGATGGCCCAGTCAAGGTGCTGCCTGGTTGTTCTGCAGTTACCCCTGACTTTGTCTCTTGCTGTGTGGGAGTAATCTGAGGAGGTAGTGTAGGCTATGGAGGTAATGTAGGCTATGGAGGTAGTGTAGGCTATGGAGGTAGTGCCAGGCTATGGAGGTAGTGTAGGCTGTACAGGCAGTAGAGGCTATGCAGACATGCTTCTTGCCAAAAACCTCCCCTGATCTTCAACATCTGTTGGTGATTCTTGGAAAAATCATTCTTTTTTCTTTTGTTGTTGTTGTTGATTAAAAATGGTGCAAGCTAGGCATGTAGCTCAGTGGTAGTGTGCTTGCCTGGCATGTGGGAAGTCTTGGATTTGATTTCCTGTACAGAAAAATAAACAAATATCCCTCCGGTTCTAGCACTCCCCATATTTACTAGCTGGAACATATCTGTGTTTCTGTTGCTGGCATAGACTTGGACTTTTCCCTTTTTTCTTTCCCAGTGTAACCTTGATTTTTAACCATTATACTTATTAGACTTTTGTTTTCTTGCTGGATACCTTTTTTTAAATGTGGTTTTGTGTGTATATGTGTGTGCGTGTGTGTGTGTGTGTGTGTGTGTGTGTGTGTGTGTGTGTGCGCATGCGTGTGCACATGCTTGTATGGTTACGCACGTATGTGGGTATACATGTACGTGCTCATGTGTGGAAGCCCAAGCTTGACGTCATTGTCTTTCTTGCTCGCTCTCCACTTTATTAGCCAGAGTCTTCTGCTAAATCTAGAGCTCACTAATTCCAGCTAGTGTAAGTAGCCACCTTGCCCAGGAACCCTGGCTCTGCCTCACAAGTGCTGGGATTACAGTCAACTGCTATACTGGGTTCTGAGGTTTCAAACTTCAGTTCTCATGTTTCAGTGACAATCACTCTATCTGCTGCCTTCTCAAGTCCTTATCTTAGTGATCTCCTCTGACTCACATTGTAAGTCTTTCCAACTTGGTATGGGGATATGGCTCAAGGGCAGAGTACTTCCTTAGTATGTGTGAGGCCTGGGATTTATTTTTCTGTACCCAAACAAAAACAAACCCATAAAACCAAATGCCAAAATAAAAAGTCTATACAAGTTACTTTTAAGTTAGTGTTAAAGTTACATAATATGGTGATAGGTCTTTAAGTATTTCTTAATGAAAAAAAATGAAATAGTATATATATAAATGTCTGTATTATGGTGTTTTTGTAATTTTATATATTGGTGATAAATTACATTGGATATTTGGGCATAATACAGTTTGTGGAGATTTGATTTAGGTCTAGCCTCGAGTCTTGCCTTGACATTAAGGAGATATGTAAATGGGGCAAGTCGTAGTAGTTTCAAAAATTTCAGGACCTCAGCTGCAACTGCAGCTGTAGAATAAAAAAAACATATTAAAACGGTCAGGGAAGACCATTTCAACTCTGAAGTTTGCTGACCCATCTTTCAGAAAAATTAGCAATCTAAAGGCATGGAATAATGATCTCCAGAGAAGACACTGGAGTGGTTGTGGGTAGGATGGTTCTCCTCCTTTAGCATCCTTCCTACTCCATGCTAACTGAGTTGTTTTCCTTGGGGAATTTGTTAAAAGCTTCTTTTTCTGTGAGCGTTTACCTTTTAAGACAAAAACACTTCACAATTTATCATTCTTGACAGTGTGATTCAAACGCTGCAGCCCTAATACTTGAATGGTAATATTATGGATATGCTTGTTGGCAAGTGAGTCATCTGAGAAAAGCGACTCTGCCTATTCTATTCTATTCTGCCTCTTCTCTATTCTATTACCTAATACGGGCGATCACATGCTCAGACACCAACTGACCTTTTCATTGCTAAAATGCATGCCAAACAACTTAATGTATTTGGGAATAGGATACAAAAATAAGAAATGTTAACAGTGAACATGAGAAGAATACCCCTAAAATGTGCCAGGTAACATTCTTAGCAAAGAACCCTTTAAATTATTAGCTGATCTGCCCACATGCTTTATGAAGCTTCAAGACGTGGAAGCTGAACTGTGGCTAAATTCAGACACAGAGGCCAGGATGTGGTTGGGCCATTTACTGCGGGGATTGTCAAGGTGTCCTGCTAGGCAGATCTGTCTGTCTTAGTTAGGGTTTGACTGTTGTGAACAGACACCATGACCAAGGCAACTCTTATAATGGACAACATTTAATTGGGGCTGGTTTACAGAGGTTCTGTTCAATATCATCAAGGTAGGAGCATGGCAGCATCCAGGCAGGCATGGTGCAGGAGGAGCTGAGAGTTCTACATCTTCATCTGAAGGCCACTAGGAGAAGTCTGGCTTCCAGACAGCTAGGACAAGGGGTTTAAAGCCCACACCCACAGTAACACAGTTCCTCCAACAAGGCCACACCTACTCCAACAAGGCCATACCTCCAAATTGTGTGTTTCCCTGGGCCAAGCATATTCAAAACACCACACCGGCTTCACTTTCCTGTTCTATTGCAACATGCTCAGGTAATTCCCTCAGTCTACCACTGTGGTACTCGCTGTCTTTGTTGCCAGTGCTCGTTTGAAGGACAACATAGCTATCAGGATCTTAAAGTTTAGCCTGTTTTATGTTTCTGTCATGTTTGTAGTGGGTTGGATTGAAATTATTTTTGTTGATTAAAAATGACAGGTTGACTAGAGAATGGTGCTGAGGGGGTGGGAATGGACAGCTGTGAGAGTCCTTCCTCCTCCCTTTTTTCTTTCTTTCATTTAATCTTCTTCCAAACAAGCTGAAGTTGTGGAGTTGCTCTGGGCAGTAGAACATGCCTCCTCACTGACTGATGCTATCTTCCTGGCCTCTGGCCTTATTTCTGGGATTTCCTTCGAGCTGTGTGCCTATGTTCTCAACTCGTTCAGTGTCAATCACAGTTTGCTTTTGAATGCTTATTCTCTGCATGTTGAAATTCCAAGCTCCTTGAGGACAGACTTAGGAGATGACTTCATTTCCTGCTCCCTCCTTCCCTCAGCACAGTGCTTTCCATGTAGGGGACATTCAACAAGTAATAATGAAGGAAGAAATAATTATTCATGGAAAAGTGACCGATTTCTCTAGCCTCCAGGTGAGGTGACGGTATGACAGTGTGCTCTGGTGGCCTAATGATACTATCCCTCTAAAACGGCTCCAGTTCTGTTGTTTGGTGTGTATCTCACCATTGTGACTAGGTTGAAAAAAATCCATAGAACAGGCCAGATCCCATTTAGTACATGTCAGCCAGTCACAAAATATGGCAGAATTGTAAACACTATTATCATTGTCCACAATCAAGGGATGGTCATTAATCTGTTTGCATGTAGCTATGTAGTCATGATGGTTTAAATGTCTCTTTGATTTTTTTTCCTAATCACTAAGTTAAGGAGGTATTTGTCCAAGAATAGGAGAACCAGGAAAAAAAAAAAGATTCCAAGTAGTTGTGGTCAAGTGACGGCATTATCTTTGATACGACAAAATCCTTTTCCAAGGAAACAACTCACATTTCAGTGTGGACCTGAGAGTACACTAGTAAGGTATTAATGAAGGCCGTATTATTTGGTAGGTATGAATTCTAGTAAATGCATGACCTGTAGTGGTTTAAAAGCCACCGGCGCACTGGAAGGTACTGCTAACTGCCTTCTCAAGGAGGAGATTAATTCCTAGCCCCAAGTATCTAGTTTTCGTTGGCAATGCTAAATGTAGCTGTGGTCTCTCTCCCAGACACTTTGGGCATTTCAGATAAATGGCATGTTGCCAAGTCATCCTAAGTAGCCTGGTAGCTGGCAGACTACATGCTCAGCCAGTGTCCGCCCGCTGGGACCCCAGCCGGGAGTGCTGATGAAGTGTCAGATGCATACTTCATATACATTAATCTGAAGTGGGAAAACTCATTTTCCCATTTGCTGTCTCCATCTTTCTGTCCCTCCCCACACACATGGGTAGTTTATCAAAGAAGTCATCGTCCGTCGTCAGGAGCTGGGGGACTTGTACAGATGCTTCTTTCTGGCAGGAGAGATGGAGATTCCAGGCGGCAGAGGCAGGACCAGTGGTGACTTATTTCTTGGCAGGATGATATGGTTGTAAGCCTCGATGACTGACGTTCAGAAATGGTGGATGCGGCCAATCATCAGAAACATTTACTGCTTTTGCACTTTGCTGTAACGGATGGGGGAGGGACTTTGGAAATTAGGTGCCCATATATCTTTCCAGTTGTATTTGACCTGCATTGCCTGCCTCATTTGTTGTGTTCATCTAAAGGCTCCTCTCACATTTCTTCTGAGCGACATCTTTCTTGACCATCCATGGGAAGCTGTTCCCTATTTTGCAAGGGATATATACCCCACAGCCTTCGTCTTGCTCCCTAGCTTTACCACTGTCATATTTGCTATCACTCAGTGCCCATGGGATGGGGGATACCTGGGAGTGCTTGAATTGTTTATGGAAAAGCAGCATGTTATTTGCATAGATTCTGTGACTATCCTCCCCATATGCTATAACTCATTTCAATTATAATACTTAATACATTGTTAGTACTCTGTGAATACACTACCGATCCTCAGGAATGATGGCAAGCAAATCATCTATTCATGTACAGTGTGGACATGTTTTTGTCTCTAGTTGGTTGGATGCCTTAAGACCTATGGACAAGGAAAGCTGACTCTCTGCTTTCTATTACTCTGATATCGTTTTCATGAAGGTAAGGATAGTTTTTTTGATGTTCATGCAGGACTCATCCTGGGAGCTCAGGGAACCTGCAGAGTAAGACAAAGAAATCCCCATTTTGTGTATTTTCGTGCCCCAGAACTGACTCTCATGTACTTGCTGTTTTTAGTCTGCTGTGTCTTGGTTTGTATTGTATCAGCTAGCTCAGGCATTGCTCTTCATGCCAGAGAGAAGCTACTTGTGAATATACATCCAGGAATTAAGCTATAGTTGTCCATTTGGAAATGAGAGGAGAGAAAAATAGAGCTGTGAGCATATATGGTCCTGGGTCCATGCCAGAGTATCTTTCATTAGCTCCATGTAGATTGGTGTGGGCCTTGGGTCTTCCATTTGTGGAACGGGGCTTAGCATTGTGTCATCTTTATACAGTTATTTTAAGGATTAAATGAGTAGCTTCTTGGGCAGAAGTTTGTCCCATGCCTGTTACTCAGGAAGTCTTCCCTTCTTCGTGTTCCCAGGGCTGCTGAGGAGCGCGTGCCTTGGAGGTGAGGCTGTGCACTAGGCTCAGCTGCAGGGGCCTCTCAGAAAGGACAGAAGCAAACTCTTCTCTGGATGATTGGGTGTTGCCCCTTCTCTCCTGCGCTGGTGGATTATCTCATTGTTTCTTTGTTTTTCTTCTGTGTGTAAAACAAAATTTAAGAACGGAGAGCTTTCCAGGTAACTAAACATTTTTAAACAAGGAAGGTTCTCTCAAGGGCTGTTTTTCAACTTCAAGCTTTTGGTTAAGTGGTGAAATTCTGTTTCTTTGGTGATTATCTTTTTATATCATAGCCATTTCCCTTAATGGAAAAATTATATTTCATGATGTACTATAAATATTAAAACCAAACTATTTAAACTGTAATATATTCCAAGAGCCTTAATGAATATTCATCTTTTACATTTGCAAAAATGCATTGTGAGGAAGAAAATTCACTAAACATATGCAGAAATGTATTTTCCTGTTTTTATTCATTCACAATGTTGATAGATGATGCTAACATCTATTTGGGGTGCAGTCTTTTATTTACAGCCATTTAATATTATATCAATACTTCATTAGCCTTATAGTTCAAAAACAAAAACCTGATCTGAAGTCTAATTAGTTAACTCCAAGAGAGAACCTATTAAATATTGATGTAGGAATGGTTTGAATGCCCGTGGATAGATTGCTTAACAAAAGTTGTGGACTACATCCCTAGATTAGCATGTCTCCTTATCCCTTATGACTCAGTTTAAAGGCTGCATAATATTCTGGAGCATGGCTTCATCACTGCATATTGTATTATTTAGATTATTTCCAAGTTTTTCCTACTGTTAATTATAGTGATAAATCCACTGTATAAGTCTTTTTTCACTCCAAACTATCTCTGAGGGTAGATTCTTACAGGAGGATTATTAGCGCAAAGTCAAATGGGATTGTGATGGTCTAACTGTTTTCATATTGTTTCACATTGTTTATATGTTAAAGTGTACACATATTCCTGTCAACAGTATGTTCTTCAAATTTTAAAAGAAAAACAAAATAAAACAAAAACAAACTTTTTTCCCTTATTTAACAAAAATATAATTATTCTTTTAAATATATGCACTTACAAAGTCAATATAACTATGCAGCAAGTAGGAAATCCGTGTTTCCAGTCCTGCCTTCCTTCCCATTCCCCTTGCCTTCCCTAAATCAGCTTACCAGACCTGCTGTCGGTAACCTGGATCGCTCCTGGGATCCAGGAGCCGCTGTGTGTGATTACAATGTGTGTAGCTAAAGGCATTATTCCATGGTTCAAATTTTTTTTTCAATCTGGAAAGTAGTAATCTCAATTGTGAAATAGTGCCTTCAGCTGTGGACATTATAATCAGAGTCTCCGGAGTGCTTGTATTCCAAGAGTAATACATCTCACAGTCATTACCCTCTGAGCTAGGTTCTGTTTAGAGTGAAGGGATGAATTTTCATAACTCAGTGCTGAAATAGCAATAGGGGGCCCTGAGCAGATTATTATAGGTCAGGCCTAATCCACAAAGATAAATCTCATTATGGGCTCACCTGGGCCCATCCACAGAGGAGCCAGTTTAACATGAGTCTGTAAATCACAAATCAGCTTAAATGTGGACTATAAAATCCTCCCTATGATCCAACGACTGCCTCTGGGAAGATTCTCTAGCGTGTTCCCCTTATGCTAAGTGTGCTTAGATGCCCGAGGATAATTAGCCCCCTCCATGGGAAGAGCACTTTGATTCAGCTTACGACAGAAGGAAGAACACCATGTGTTGAGGATAGGTTATTTTCAAGACCTAAATTCAACTTAAAGCTTCCCAGGCTTAAGTCTTTTTCTCCTGTTCATTCTGAAAAGATGCAGAACCATTTCCTACCGGGCACATGTGCTGTCCTTCCGCAGAAGGATGGGGGGCACCCGCTGGAGCAGCCCAATGTGTGAGTGTGCCTGGAAAGGCCAACCAACTGTTGACTTCTTGGTATCAAGGGCATTTGAGAACGTCAGAATGGTGCCCATTCATTATATGGTAGCTAAAGCCAAGAAATGCTTGTCCTCTTTTAATTACTTGCCATTGTGGAGGGAAGCAAAAACAGATTATGAACAGCAATACTGTGAATGTGTGTGGATGGGTTCCTCTGAGGGAACAAAACTGTTCTTATCTGCTGAGCCATCTCTCCAGTCCCACCTTTTGTTTTTTTGTTTTTATTTTGTTGTTGCTGTTGTGGTTTGGTTTGGTTTGGTTTTGATATAGTTTTTTGTTTTGTTTTGTTTGGTTTGATTGCTTTGTTTTGTTTTGTTTTTTTGAGACAGGTTTTCTCAATGTAGCCCTGGCTGTCCTGGAATTCACTCTGTAGATCAGGCTGGCCTCAAATTCAGAGATCTACCGGCCTCTGCCTCTTAAGTGCTGGGATTAAGGATGTGCACCACCATGGCCAGCACAAATCTTTCTAAAAACACTTTTGGCTAGTGTAATGAGAAAAGTCAATAACTATATTTATCCCTGGTTTGTTGACACCTGCAGTGTCAACCTGGTGCTAGATTCTGAATGGGTATATTCCCCATTGTGTTCATATCTCGCTTAATTGGCCATTAACGGAGACCCTACTATACCGCTATTATTAATGTCTTTATAGAAATGATGTAGCATTGTTCTTGTTTCTGAAGAACTATAAGGCTCATTGAAAGGATAAACCTGGGAAATTAGAGATGAGCTCATTGAAAGGATAAACCTGGGAAATTAGAGATGTGCCTACATCCGTTATGTGGGGAAGCAGAAGAGTGACTCAGGCTGCAGGTTTCAGGAAAAGCTTAGTAGCCTCAACTGAGTTCAAAACCTGCATAGGTTTTAGGCAGGCTAGTCTTAAGACAGTGGTCCTATGGATGCCACGGGACAGGGAGAGGCAGAAAAGGTAGAAAGGCTGAGACAATGGTGTTTCTCCTTACATAATGCTTTTATTCAAGGGAGGGTCACATGAAAACTCCAACGCTCCTGGGTCATGGCAATGGAGCGAGTGGAAAGCTATCGGCCTTCAACATCCCTCATAGGAGAAAGGATGTTCCTTTGAGACGTTTCAACCATCTAGTTGAAATAAGTTGTATTTTTTTTAAATTATTATTTAAGAAGCCTCGAAGGTGAAAAGAGTGCTTTGCCTATGGTTAAAATACTCTTCAGGAGTTTTCATCTAAAGAAAATTAATTCTGTTTTGTTAGTAACAGTTTCCTAGATCCCCTGAGATCTCTTCTTTGTAAGCAGATACTATGCTAATTTGCCTTCATGTGAAGAACAGCAATGTGGTACAGTCTGCCTTAATTAATTGTGTCCTTTATTGGTCAGGGCACTACTACTACTACTACTACTACTACTACTACTACTACTACTACTACTACTACTTCTTCTTCTTCTTC
>NW_022196914.1:63496938-63528771 GCF_008632895.1 Mastomys coucha | reverse complement strand
CCTCCTCCTCCTCCTCTTCCTCCTCCTCCTCCTCTCCCTCTTCCTCCTCCCCCTCCTCCCCTTCTCTCCTAATCAGCAATCATAAGTTAAGCTACTGGCTAAGCATGGAGAATGTTTTTTAAATGAGCATAAAGCCCTGGCTCAGGTTTTGGTAACTCTGACCTTACACTTGGGGAGTGGTCTTTGTCCCCAGACCTTGTACTTCTCTTGTTTGTTTCTTCATAGCCTCAGCTTCTATTCCTGCTACCCTTCTGTCTCACTGTGGATCTGTACCCTTCTTTTGTTGACCTTCCACTAAAGCTTGAGTTGCTCTCTCATTGGCAGATCCTAAACAGACTGAGAGCTGAAGGTGCTAATAGTGTTTTTGCTGTACATTTTAATATTCAGTAAATAATATCTGGACTCTAAAGTGCCATGGGTCAATATAGACACACACGTGCACACACATACACGCACAGATGTATAAATATCCCTCAAGTCATTCTTTTTTGCAAGAACTAGAACTGGTGGAACCGATGCTATTACCCTGGCCATTCTATGCTTTAATTGGCATTTAAGGACTTCTATGGGTTGACTGTAAAGTGTACCCCATGTGTCTCTTGTATTTAAACTCATGGCCTTCAGTTGGTGATCCTATTTTGGGGACTGAGGAATCTAGGAGGTGGAGTTTAGCTGGTCAAAGTGTGTTACTGAGCAAGCATTGAGGATTACAACCTGGTTCCATTTCCACCTGAGTTCTCTCAGCTTCCTGATCTGCCAGGATGTAAGAGCTAAGCCATGGCGAGGGCCCCTGCAGGCCAGGTGAAGACAGTTGCTGCTGCACTGTCCCCTTCACTGTATCCCTTGACCTATGATCAAACAAATAAAAACAAAACAACAAAGCCCCCACCTCGCCTCACTTCAGTGGCTTTTGTGAGGCCATGAGAATGGTAACAAACACAAAGACCTAGCTATTGAAGGCAAATCCTGCAACAGGAGAATATCATGGCTGGACCAAACCATGGGTAACCCCTCTCCCCTCGCCAAAGAGACACAGTGTTTGGCAGTGGCCTTGTTTAAATTGTAAGGTTTTCAAAGCACCAGATTTAGATTTAGAATTTAATTATTAAACGCTGAGCATATCTGTACATGGGTCACTATGCTGACCCTAGCTCCTGGGGAGATAGACAGCAGAGGCAGGTCACTTCCAGGAGTTAACTATCCAGCTAGCCTAGCTGAGAAGGAAAGTTTCAGGTTCAGAGATAGGTCTTAGAAATATAAGGTGCAGATCCATAGAAAATAACACCAACACACACGCATAAACACACACACACACACACACACACACACACACACACACACACACACACATACAGTGGAAAAGGACAATTCGAGGAATGTTTGATAGCATGGGTTCCAGGGCCTGGCTCCCTGGGTTGGAATCTTAGTGTACCGCCTGCCAGATGTATGACCTTGACCAAAGAGTTAACTCCTCTGTGCCTCTCAACAAGAGGAATGTTAATAGCACCTATTATATGTGTATCAAGTGAAGCCATACATGTAAAAACATTCACCTGGAACACAAAAGCACAGTTGTAGGGCTGGACAGATGGTTCTGTGGTTAATGGCATTGGCTGCTCTTTCAGAGGTCCTAAGTGCAATTCCCAATCCCCATAGGGTGGTTCCAACTGTCAGTAACTCCAGTCTCAGGAGGTCCAATACTTTCTTCTGGCTTCCACATATATGCCCACACATGGTGCACAGACCTACATGTAGGCAAAACCTCCCATATATGAAAAATAAAAAACCAAGGAAAAAATTTAAAACGTGCAATTACTGTTGACTATTACTACTATCTTGGACAAAGAAGAACTATTGTTAATTTATTAAGTCTGGGAATTTTATTTTTATTTTATTAAATGCATACTTAAAAGTTTATAGTTAAATACATTTATAATGTGGGTCCTGGAAAAATCTATCCCTCTGACATCTGTTTCAGAGAGCTGTGTATCTTTCTTGTTTCTACAGAATAATTTTCAAGGCTTAAAACTTGATTGAGATCAGGAGTCCTAGAGAAGGGATAATATGACATTTTCAACATTAACTAAAACCTCAAGGAATGGTACCATTAAAAAAAATTAAAAGGTGACTAGTAGGAAAAGGTAAAAAAGTAGAAAAGGAACTAAATTCATTCTTTTTTTGTTTTTGTTTTTTTGTTTTGGGTTTTCAAGACAGGGTTTCTCTGTGTAGCCCTGGTTGTCCTGGAACTCACTCTATAGACCAGGCTGGCCTCAAACTCAGAAATCTGCCTGCCTCTGCCTCCTAAGTGCTGAGATTAAAGGTCTGTGCCACCACTGCCTGGCCTTTTCATTATTCTTAATGGATGACAGAAATGTCTTACCCAAGACCCCTGTGCCCCCTCTTATTTGTCTAAGTAGAAGATTATGACGTTTGCCTTGCTGTCTTTTGAACTGATATCCCACATAGAATTTGCATGATACCTGTGTACTTGGATCTTTGAAACAGTAACATCTCTTTTATCAAAAATATTGCTACTGTTTCCATCTTTTTTTCCCTTGCCAGAGTTTGCTGTTACTTGCCCACATATAGCATAGTTAGAGGATCCTTCTTGGGCCGCTAATATTTCTGCTGGCCCATCCAATCAATGAAACATTTTTGAGTCTGAATTCTTAAGATATGAGTGTATTTTTAAATGATTTTCAGGGGCCTGTAAGATGGCTCAGCACAAATAAAGCTTGGCTCACTGCCAAGTTCCCATGAGTTTGATACCTCAAGCAAACGTAATAGGAGAAAACTGACTGCTGCAAGTTGTCCTCAGACCTCCATGTATGTGTTATGGCATACATGCATGTAGACATGTTTGTACACAGTTTATAAAAGAAAAATACAAACCACATGATTTTCACGTGCTTACAGATAGTATTCAAAATGTTTTGACATATCTGAGCCTCTCCGCTTGCAACCTGTCAGAGAAGATATTGGCTAGAGGCTTTTAGAATGGATGTGGAGGCAGAATTTTGCCATGTGGCAACCATTTTGTTTGCAGGTCCTGGAGAGGGCTGAGTGGCCTTGGGGTGGCTGAAAAGGGAGATGAGGGATACATGGCTTGAAGGTATTTATATACCTGGAAGGAAATATATTTGCCTTCATCTCTTGTACATGTCAGCCAAGTTTCAGCATGAATACCAACTTAGGAAATGTGTAAAATCAGTAACAATAAATAAAGAGATTAAAAATTAGAAATTTGGGCCAGCGGGATGGTTTCAAGCCAATACCTGCCGATCCTGACAACCCAAGTTTGTAGCCTCTTCAAGTCTAGCCTAATTATTGAAAGGAGGTTTGAATCATGTGAGACTAAACCCGTTTATTCTTCTTTAAGAGCTGTATTTAATTTCATATTTGAGTGGAAAGAAAAACATTTTTGTTACACGTGTCATTAACTGCCACTAAACCACCACGAGTGTCAGTGGTTATTGTGAGAGCTGCTTCTAAGCTAATTATGTTAATTAGAATGGAACACCCCTGCAATCTCGGGGATTCAAGCATCTTGCTGTCACTTTTTCCTTTTTTTCTTCTCCAGATGTGAGACATCCATTCGTTGTTTGAAAACTGCCGGGTTATAGCTAAGATAACAAATAATTCCCAGGAAATAAAACTGGTTCTTTGGGAACATACTCCAATTGGTTAGGTTTGTAAAAGGAAGTAAGAAAATATTGGCATGTTCTGCATGGAAGTCAAGACTATTGCTTATGAAAAGCCTCAGTTTTGGCCTTTCCATTTAAATAAGCCTTCTTATTACAATTAATATTATCTGGTTTATGGCCCTCTAAACTACATCCTCTTTCTGCATTGCTTGCTGTTCTAACTCTGCTTTCTTACACATCTTACACAATTTGCAATTTAGATTTTAATTTGATTTCTATCCTTTAAAACACCATTTTTCTTGCATTTCATTTTTATTTAAAGCATGTTTCTCTCAGTATCCATGGATGCTAGGCATAAACAAACTGCTAGAAAAAAAAAATCAAGCTATTAAATGAGCTCAGAACATAAAACATGCTAATAGGAATTTCGCATAACTAAAACCAAGTATTTGAGCACCCAGCCACAGAATTAGAGCTCTTTGGGAACAAACTTTATGGGACAAGGTGTACCTGATTTACCTTCTGCTCTGGTGATTTTAAAATCCAGCCTTTTGTGTGGCTGACTTTAAATCCTCACCCCTTCCCGTATGCAGGAAGTGTTAAATATGGCTCTGAAGATTTAGAGTTAACAGCTGTACAGATGGAGACTTTGTGTCTCTGTGGTGTTTTGGAGTTCTGAGTATCCCCACCCACTCCCAGGAAAGATGCCAGTGTGAGTGTCCACCTTGCAATTTGAGTATATGTGGGGGGGGGGGGAGGTTGTTTTCTTTTATCTCCAGCTGTGACCCACATAAATCAGCCGAACACATTACCTGTCAAGGCTTTGCTCTGTGAGTCACAGCTTCTCTTCCTCAATTACTTGGCCTCCTGGTGTGGCTTGAGCGTGCTTTTCCCTGTCTTCTTACCTATGATGGTCTATGAAAGCCCTCCTTTCTGTTTAGAATGAATCCATTTATTAAATATATAGCAAGCCAAAGTAAAAGAATAAATAGAAAGTGATCATAGATGGTAAAGCATCATTAAGTTGAGCACGTACAGCCTCTAACAGAAAGCAACTTGGGAAGTTGAGGCAGCCCGCTGTTGTTCTGAGTTGAGCTTTCTTGCCATGCATGGCTGAGCTTTCCCACTGCAGTCACCCTTGTTGGAACTGGTCCACCGTCAAGCGGTTCTCAAAGCCACAGTGTTTTCCCTGTTGAATGTTCTGCTGTTCTCTTTCCTCCCTATCACAAGGTTTGTAGGACAGCCCATCCTCAGAAAATGAGCCTTAGAGGACACATTGGCCTAAACATACCTGGGTCTGTAGTCAGTAGAACAATCCCACTTCCAGAGCCAGATCCTTGGTGAGCTGAAACCACACATGGCAATTTATCACCATAAAGTTCGTTACACCGTCCTTTTCAGCTCTTCTGACCGTTGCCTATAACGTCACCGCTGTCTAACTCCCTTGCGTTTACCACGTTCTGCCTAGTTTTCTGCTGAAATTCAGGCACTGTTGTCTTCCTCCATGCACAGGCTCTTTGCCTTGCTTTACCTGCTAGCTAGTGTTCTTTAAAACAAAGCAACCATTGGAGAAGACTGTTTGAGGTTGGGGAGCTTCCTTGGCTCTGTAAAGGTGGAGAATTCCCACTTACCCTCATGAACTTCTGGTTTGGATATGGATCTTCTTGACAACATCATCATCCATGACAGAATAAATCATGTCAAGACATGCTGCCAAGTACTGGCGTTCGCTGTGTCGCCCTCAGTACACATGGCTTTTCGGGTAGCCTGTCCTGTGGCTGGTCTCTCTGTCTGTCCCTATGTCACACTGTTTTTTTAATTACCAAGATCTCAGACAAGTTAATGACTGTTCAAGAAAGTTCCCCTAGGTCACAGTGGCTCCTTGGAGTGTAGGTCCTTGTGGCACTTTTATTTTCTGTATAAATTTACTCGTGAAATTCTGCATGCTGATTGAAATTTTGATTAAAATTACATTAAATCCGTAGATCAGTTTGGGGAAATTGACATTTTTATGCTGTTGAGTTTTACTACTCTAGAACATGGTATATTGCCCTATTAACAAAGACTTCTTTAGTGGTTTTCAATACTTTTTTCCCCCCCTAGAATCTGTATACTCTTTGTTAGGCTTACCTTTGGGGACTTTAAATAATATCCCTTACAAATAAATATTTTTACCTCTTTGCTAAAGCATGAGGGTAATGCACTCAGCTTCTAGATGCTGTTTTTGAAATTAATTAAGCTTCCTAACTTTTAGTCTTATCTGTAGGTTTGATTTGGAGTCGGAGGCAGTGATAACCCACAAAAAGTAACAGCCCTTTACTCTTATACTTATGCAGTCTTTATAGAGTCTTCTCCTTTTTCTAATCATGGCCTGCTTGATTCTGTTGAACAGGATCAGTGGTGGAGCATGTCCTTGTCTTTAACATAAACAAAATACCTTCACCATTTCAGACCAACAGATCAACAATGGTAAATGCTATGGTCTGTGAGAGAGCTCTTTACCATGGGGAGAATCTCCTTCCCATGTTTACTTTGATTTAAACACACACACACACACACACACACACACCAAATTCTAGACTGAGAGTGTGGCTCAGTGGTAGAACACCTTTTTTAGTATGCTCAGGACCTTGGGTTTAATGCCCAGTACAAAAATACAATTATTTGAAGTTATCAAATTCTTATTTTGAAAAAGGCTACAAGGCATCAATTTCACATCCTTGAGGAAGAGTCTTATGTTATTGTGACACATTGAACATTTTTTGTTCAGAGTTTGCCCATCTGTGTTTGCAGATGATAATACCTTCCACTTTCTTGGCTTTAATATTCAGGCAGACTCAAAGAAGTAAATTAGGAATGTCATCTAGTCCTCTTGGCCATAATGCTGGATAGTTAGTCATTTTCTTGGAGGTAGGCCTCAGGGTCTCTGGCTGTGGCTAGGCACATGGCTGCACTTGGCTTTGAGCTCTGTACCTGTGGCCTGGACTGCCTGGTGTCCATATTGCAGGTTTAGTGGTGTCTATGTGTGTATCTCACACTATACTATGATCCTGGTTGGAAGACAGTTCTGATCCATGTATATTCATCCTATGAATAGACAACTCTTACATGGCTACCAGACCTGGAGTTGACATGATGTTATTTTGCCTAATGACCAAACCAGGACCTACAGTCAAACTTGTAGGGTAAGGATGGAGAGGGCATGGGTATTTATGAACAATGATTTTATCTTACACAGAGTAAGTTCTCTTATTTTTATGCTTGGTAAAGTTCATGTTAAGAATAGCCTCACCTTCTCCTTGTTCTCTGAATGTTGTCCAGAGTTGTCAAATTTAGTATTTTATTTGTCAGGGAACTTTGATGAATCCACATTTCAAATAATAAGAATGTTTGGAGTTTAACTTCTTTTCTTGATTAAGTTTAATATTTTGTGATTCTCTGGGGGTATTTAATAGTTTATCTTATTTCCAAATCTGTGTTCTGGGTAGTATCTTATATTTTGAGGCCTTTTCATTCTTTGTTTTGTTTTGTTTGAGTCAGCTCTGGCTACCCTGAAACTTAATGGGTAGATAGGCTGGCCTTCATTGTGCTGGGATTAGCAGCATGCACCACCAACCGGCTGGGTTCTTTTTTCTGTTCTTAATGTTATCTTTTCTGTAACGTTTTTGCTTATTTTCTTAGATTTTTCTATTCATTTCCAATGGCCTCTGGCTTGATGTGAAACTTAAAATGGAAAATTTTTATTCTTTTTTGATTCTTAGAATTTTCTTTTTATCTATCTGGTTGGTTTTTAGTATTTAGGTACTTATGTAGCATTAAAGGAATAAAGAACATGTCCACATTTTAAACTTTTCCTCCAAGTGGTCAGCCAATTACTCCAGCATAATTATTCAACAGCTCTTCTCCTCCATGGTCCATAACACCACTTTTCGTCTATACTAAATCCCCAATTATATAAAAGGTGTGTGTCTTGGCTGTCGTTCCTTTGATTTGGATGTCTTCCTGTATTTATACCACATCACCCAACTCCTATCGTGTGTGCCATCTAGTATAGTTGGTAGGGGAACATGGAAGTTTTAGAGTTGAATTTTTTCCCCGGTTACTCCGTAAAGACCTTCTCTCACTTTAAACCTTTTTCTATCATCACCATCTTTGAAAGTCTGTGAGGAAAAAACACCCCTTGTGAAAATACTGAACAGCTACTTTCGTGTAGCCAGGGTCCATGGACTCTGGATCACTGGGAGGGGACCTGTATCTTCCTTTTGCCTCCTAAGCAAACTGCTCCTAAGCTTGTATAACTGGTCCTCACGGAGTTGTTTGTGACTTGTTACTCCCTGGGTGGTGCCCACTGATTCCTGCTGAGAGACTGGGAGTTAAAGGAGCTTGTCTCCACCGACTGAGGCTAGTTTCAGGAATCAGTATTGGAGACCTGTGGATTTCTTTTGTCCTTTGCAGGGGTGAGAGAGTAGGGGCTGGCTTTTCTGTGCTCTGCTGAAGGGCGAGATTAGACTACCTTGCCGTTTGTCCTTAGGAACTTGTAAATGCTACCAAGCATCACGCTCACTCTATGGATGGAAACTCTCTGTGGAAACTTTATTTGCATACAGTATCCTGCGAACCGACCAACACAGACATGCAAAGGGTAGGCTGCTCCACTTTCCCAAACCGCCTTGGTCCTGACTTGTTGTCTCTGGTCTGTAGTGCTGATGAGAAGGCTGGCTCAGAGGGGGTTGGGCACTGACGGGCACCAGGAGTAATTCCCCTCATCCATCATGTTGACAGCCCTTGGATTTCTCATCCCATGAGAACAGGGAGGGGCCTGGCTGTCACCGAATGGTCCCCACTTATCTGGCATTTTAAACCAATCTGCATCTGATAGGAAATTAAGTGGATGCAGCTGAAGTTGCTCAAGGCTTGTGCTCCCACTACAGTGGGAAGCTCGTCACCTGTCCCACGTGGCTGACAGGTGGCACAAGCTGGCACTAGGATTACAACCACAGTCTGATCCCCATCAACACAGAAAGCTTCTCGTTAAGAGCGACAGATTGTGAACCTGTTATCAGAGCAAATCTTTGATCAGGTAGAACTCCATTTAGTTTCCCATCTCAGCATGTTAGATCAAGTTTGTCATTCGGGAAATACAGGGTTAAATGACTATATTGTTTTGCATTTTTTAAAAAAGTTACAGTTTAGCTATTTCCTGTTACAATATGATAAATTCTAATAGAAGATTTTGAGAAGTTTATATAAACACAAGGCTGAAAATGGTATAGCTATACAGTCGTTTTTATCCTCTTTTTTATACATAGAGGATTTCCTTTATCTTTCTGTGAGCTTTGGTACCCTGTGCTAGCAAATACATACTTTTTCATTACTCATGTCTCTTGTTTTCCCCAGGATGCCGCTCTTTGGCTGGGCTTTATATTGGCTTGCTTTCTTGCCTATCTGATTTTAATTCTTCCCTGTGGCTTTCTCTCTAACCTCATTTTCCTCCTCTGTAGTCCATAACTCTGGAAGTCCAGTGGTTTCCAGAGGTGCTAATCCTTTGGTCCCTGGTGACATGTCTCATCATGGCCCCACCCTCTTCCTCATTACAACAAACAAAACAAGTCTCATCTGTTTGATTTCTTGCCTCTCTAATTCTTCATCCCCCGGTTTTCTCTTCCAGGGGAATTTACATTTGTACAGTCATGGGAGCCGTGGACTTCTCGCTATTTCTTTAAACGGGGCAGAATCATCTTGAAAGAATGCCATCCTCAGGCTGAGGCCCTCCACTTCTGCCCCCATCCGTCTGCCTTTCCCTTGTCAGCCACACTGCTATCAAAGCCATATCCCTAGACATCTCTAGATGGCAGCATCTACCTCACTCTGCCTAGAGGCAATACTGGGAAAAACAGAGTTGACTGTCACCCTGGTCTTTACCGCACACATCTCCTTTGCCCTTTCTTTTGTTTCCAGGTGCATTTTAAGTGAGGCAGACAGTCACCAAGGGGAAATCTATCCTTTTCCTGGTGTCCCTGTCACTGTCTTTAATTTGCCAAACCAGAGCTGGGAATCTCTTTTCGGTTGTTGTCAGTCCAGAGGAGCTTTATCGTGAAAAGCATTGCTTTAAAGTGTAACAGCCTGAGGGTTGGGGCTAGTAATTTCCAAAGGACTGCTCACTAGCTCTTGTGTGCAGTGCTGCCTGCTGCCCCGATGATCTACAGTTCCCTAGTCTGTCCCTGAGCCACACCCACTGAGGGCTACTTGGGCCCTATGGAGTATGCAGCTGTTTATTTCTCGAGCATTTCAGCTTAAAGTTGATGGGAGGTTATGCATGCGTGGGCGTGGGAGTGTATATGTGTGTGTGGTCAAAAAAGTGTTATATGGATGTGTGAAAATGCCATAATGAAATTCATTATTAAGCCTAATTAATACACGTTAATAAAAGCCTGAAATAATATCAAATATCTGTAGCCATGAATCAAATAATCAAATATATTTTTGGTTCAGAAAGATGTGGGGGTCCGTGCCTGAAGTCATAGTACCGAGAAGCTGTAGGCAAGAGAATCCGAAGTTTAAGATCATCTTCACTACATAGGGAATCTGAAATCAACCTGGGATACTTAAGAGCCTGTCTCAAAATAAAATTAAGTAAATCAAATGTATTAAGAAGGTTCAGCACTTTTCAAGTAGTTTATTATGTTGCAGTATTTGACTAAGATGTCACTTTTTTTTTATTCCTTCCTTCCTGTCTCTCATGTATTTATCATTCCTTAGTACAGAATATCTAGCCCAGGGTCACAAGCTTACCTGGCAAGCTTCAACCTTGGGCTATATCTCTAGCACCTTTATTTGTTTATCATGGCTGCTTCCCCATGAAACATCACATCCATGAAGCCTTGCTGTGAGATCCAGGCTATGCCTGGGAATGTGCTGGGTACCCTTACTCACAGCCCCTCTTTCTGCTCTTCACTGGGTATCTTACACTGTCCCACTAACATGCATGTCATAGTATAAGCATACACTTTTTGTGCCGTAGCCTGTGTGTGCTGGTGGAATGATGTCCTCTTGACTCAAACACCGAGTGGCTCTGTGGGCACCACTATTCTAGATTCCTGGCCCTGCTCTGGGTCAGCCTTTTCTCCTCTGCTGTGGAATTGAAACCCAAGCAAAAGAAATGAGCTACACTCTGAATTCTGAGAAGCACTTCTTTTTTTTTTGTGGTTGTTTTATTTTACATGTACATGTATATGTGTATGCATATACATACACACATATATGTTATATTTGTAATATATTATATATATTAATTGAAATTGAATTAAAATTTCCCTTCCTTTCTTTCATCTTACTCCTCCCAGTTACTGTCCCTTGAGCCTTCCCATACTCTCTACTCTCAAGTTGATAGCCTTTTTTTTTTTTGTTATATTTGTATGCACAAACGTGTGCATGTGTGTGTATGAATGGAACCTTCTGAATCTACTTTTGATGTTTGTGTATATATGATATAAAGGCTGACTACTCTGCATTGGGCCAATTAAGGGGCTCATCCCTGGTAGAATCTTCTTCCAGGACTCAGTAGTTATCTCTTATTTTCTGTTTAGGGGCTTAGGGGTTGAATCCCATGAAACTTCCCCATTTCCACATCAACCTGTCCATTGATATTACTATTGTTCCAGTCTAGCTTGTTTATGCAGCTGTTTCTTTTTTTGTCAAAAAGGAGTATGTATGTATGTATGTATGTATGTATGTATGTATATATGTATGTATGTATGTATGTATACATGAGTGCTCTGTCTGCGTAAACACCAAGATGTCAGAAGAGGGCATCACATCCCATTATAGAGAGTCACGAGCCACCATGTGGTTGCTGGGAATTGAACTCAGGGCCTCTGGAAGAGCAGGCAGTGCTTTTAACCACTGAGCCATCTCTCCAGCCCCTTAAGCAGCTATCTTAAAGGCAGGCTATTTCACAGCAGACTTTATGGTATTTTGGCTCCTGTGATCTTCCTCACACCCTCCCCCTTCTACGATGCTCCCTAAGCCATAGATGCAAGAGCTGTGTTGTAGATCTGTTTGGGCTGAGGTCCCTACAATCCACTGATCTCTGCACAGTGTCTAATTGTGGTTTTCTGTGATGGTCTGTATCTGTTACAAAGAGAAAATTCTCCATTGACGGGTGGTGGTACACTTATCTGTGGGTGTAAGGTTAAAGTTTAGGTGTAGAAAGGAATGATTCTGGTCTAGCAATGTGGCAGTAGTAGATTCTTTTCTAAACTCCATGACCTTACTAGCCCTAGGAAGCTGGCTAAGTTTCTAGTACAAGGCATGATTTCCCTCCTGTTGAATGGGCCTTAAGTCCAATTAGACAGCTGCTGGTTGCTGCTAACCCACTAATGTGGGTGCCACCTATTGAATCCTTATGCATCTCTTGCCATAATAGTAATTGTCGTGATTCATAGGCGTTGGGGGAAGGGGGTAGGACTGTTTAAGGGCTTCCTTCCTTTGGTAGTTTGCATAGTATGTTTTGAACCCATGAAGGCTAGACCACAGTAAAGAGGCTTTCAGGTCAGATCCATCTTGAGCCATCACAAGCTATGTGACCTAAATGTGTGATGTCTTCAACAATAAGGCCCTGCTTATAACCCCTGAGAGGCAACCAAGGGCTACATCTATAATCTATATTGTTTGGGGGAAATCACTTGGATTATCCTGCCCAACTGTTCGGAAGGAGGTTTCTCATGTCTGGTACTAGGGGTTTTTATTAGTCTGTGGTTCTTGTGGAAAACATTGTCAACCCAAGTGCCTTAACTTCTTCTAAAACTGTGTGTGTGTGTGTGTGTGTGTGTGTGTGTGTGTGTGTTAAACGTACATGTATACATAACATTATAACATTAGGACAATATAAAACAGCATAGTCTCTTGAGGCTTTATCAAACAACCTTGGTATTATTTGTCTATCCTCCCTTCTTCTGCATTGCCCACGCTTCCTCTTCTCCAGTTGAAGCTTCTTCCTCCTTGCTATTCCATTTCCTACTTCCTATCACCTGCATCCCTGCTATTCCTCTAAGTTTCCCCTAACACACCTGTGGTCTCTCTGTGATTTTTTTTCTTACTTCTGTGGTTACTCTGTGCTGTAAACTCACATCTGACGGTTAGGGCCTAGAAACAGCAGGTAAGAAAGAGCATGAAGCATTTGTCTTTCTGGCCGTGGAGCACCTCACTCAGTATAATACTTTCTAGGCCTATCCACTTACCTGCAAATTCGATGATTTCATTTTTCTAAGAGGCACTTTTGTGCATGGTTGGGAGCTGTGCAGGTTGAAGAGGGATGAATGAAGAACACTTTAATGTGACCCTAAGTTCTCCCCAAATCCAGAGGCTTTTCCCCCGCTCACTACAGAATTATTAAACTGCTTCTGTGCCAGCATCTCTGTGTCCCCTTCACCCCACTCTTTTTTTTTCTTGATGCCTTTTTCATAGTTTGAAACTGAAGTGTCACCCAGGAAATGTCATGTATAGACTGACTGGTGGTCTCTGACTTGGAGGAGAGACATGTGATTGTCTCAGAGAGAGCTTACTCAGGGCAGACTTTAAGACACTTCCCCAGTCCACAGACATCAGAAATGCCCTTGCTACTGGTCACCTTTCTCATAAACAATGGAGGAGCCTTTGTTCATATGGAACTGGCATTCCACGAATTGCTGAGAAGTTCTCCAGGGCCTGGGTTCCCTAGCTACAGCTTTAAAGCCTTGTGGCTGTGAACTGTGTGGTATAAGACTGTGTGGGAGCCACTATTTTTTAGTGTAAGTGTGATTGTGTGTATGGCTGATGTTAGTTAGCATCAGGACATCCAAAGCCTGTGGTGATGCATGGGCGGGTCCACAGACCTGTTGCCAGGGCAACAGCCACCATATTCCCAGAATCCATTGGGCTCACCTCCCACCTTTACCTGTGGCCATACGTCACAACCCATATATATATATGGGGGAACATTCCTCCATCTTTCTCTCCCCCTCCTCTCTTTCCGCTCCACTACCCCCTCTCTCCCTCTCAATTAAACCTCTTACACATGGAACTGTTTGGGCCTAGTGTGTGGTATGCTCTGATGTCCTGCTGTTCTAACACATCAGCTGATGTAAGTCATTAGGGGTTACCCTGATGCCATACAGACTCAGTGCTTATTGTTCTGATTGATCGGTTAAAGTCCCATTGATCTGCAACCTCCTAGGGTCCTCATTTGAAAGTCAATCACTCTGGGAGGAGAGAAGGATGTGACATCACTTTGTTGCTGTGATTACCTCCTTGCTGCTAATTTGCATTTGAACAATAATATGTTTTAATATGGGGAGGTATGAACAAGAGACTGCAGTGCCCCTATTCTACCTGTTGACCTCCTGATAAAAAGTAATATAAATGCAATACTAGAAATTCCAAGAATACCAAATGGTAGAAGATAAAAAGTAATTTAAATATTTCACTTCATCCTTCTCCTCTGACACATTGTTGCTGTTAGTTTCTTGTTATTTGGTCCAGAAACACACACACACACACACACACACACACACACACACAAAACAAGAGAGAGAGAGAGAGAGAGAGAGAGAGAGAGAGAGAGAGAGGGTTCATTTGTCTATCCATCTACCCATCCATCTATCTGATCCATCCATCTACCCATCCATCTATCTGATCCATCCATCCACCCAACCATCCATTTATCCATTCACTATGTGTGTGGGTACCTGTGGAGGAGGCCAGTGGTGTCAGCTCTCCTGGAGCTGGATTATAGGAAATTTGATGTGGATGCTAGGAACTGAACTTTGGTCTTCTGCAAGAACAGTGTGTGCTTTTTTTGTTGTTGTTGTTGTTTTTTTTTTTAAGTTTTATTGCAATATGATGAGAAAAGTTACATGATTTCAATTTATCTGATTTTGTTACCATTTAAAAACATATAAGTAAATAGAATTAAATCACATTCTTGTTTTCTTTTGTACACCAACTCCTCCCAGAGACCCCCTTTCAATACCTACAATATCTTTTTTTATCATATTCTTTAAAATGTATAAAATATTATAACAATAAAAATGAGTATTATAAAAGTTGTTTGATATAAAACAACAATCAATTTAACAGTCTTATGTAGATGCTTGTGTACGGCAATACTGAAAATACAAAGCTCTACTAAAAATAAAACAAACAAACAAAAAAACAAAAACACTTTATATATTTATGTTCATTTAAGAAAATATTAGTAGTGATGTATTATTTTGAAATATACAGTTACTACGTTTGGAGTTATTTAAAATTTATATTGAGAACAGTGTGTACTTTTATCCTCTAAACCAACCCTGCAACCCGTAGTCCTAAAGTTTTAATAAAGTCTTAACTATTTCCTTTCTATCTTAATCTGAAGCTCACTTGTAGCAACACATGCAATTCTACAGTGTCCTCTGGAATAGCAGCAATATAGGCCATCAAACTGCCAGTGAGCCCCGACCCTCTGGGTTTAAACTCTAAAACCATAGCATTGAAGCCTTATGGTGACATGTCTGGTGTCTGGTGTGAGACTGTATGGAAGATAATTCTTTGTAATTGGAGTGTGAGTATGGCCCTTGGTGAAGTAAGTCTTCTCTTAGTGTTTAGTCAGGATGCCTCCTCGTGCTACGTGTTGATGCAGACTGGATCCTCTCAGGGTTCTCTCTGGTGTGCTACAATTTATTCCTTCCTTGCCTCCTGGTTGCTTTGGCTGGCCATACTCCACTCCATACAATCATTCAGGAACCCTGGCAGACAGAAGAGTCATTGTCTTCCTGTCACCACATGTGTCATGGGGGTCTTTTGTTAGGCAGGTGCTGTATCCAGAAGAAAAATGGGGAATATAAGTCTGGCCTCCATTAGAAGTATTAGTGGGTCAAATCTTGAGGACTGGCACATGATGACCAGATTTTATTGTCTAGCCACACCTATGGGCACGGAGGCCAAGAAATGGGTTCTACCCAGAAATAACAGGAAATGTGTTTGGTGAGTAAGTAAATGGCCAGTTAACATGGACAAAGTCATGAATCTGAGTGCTGTCCAAGCATGAGGTGTCAACAGACATGGTGCCCAAAGGCTGCCTGCATTCTCTTAAGGGGTTGCTGGTGTTGTATCTGGAAGCAGGGGTGTTCTCCCCTGAATTCTGACTCCTTCTGTGCTTCTCCTCTCCACATGCAGAATTCTGTGGTGATCGTGGTAGGAAACCAGCCAAATGCAGGTGTCTTCATATAAATGTGTGGCTGAGCTTGAGGAAAAGGGGGGATAGTTAACTAGGAGGAGGAGCCTTCTGCTGATGACCCTGGAGCCTGCTGTGCAAGCTTAGGTTATGACAACACCACTTTCTCCTTCT
Source organism: Mastomys coucha (assembly GCF_008632895.1). Classification (NCBI taxonomy): domain Eukaryota; kingdom Metazoa; phylum Chordata; class Mammalia; order Rodentia; family Muridae; genus Mastomys; species Mastomys coucha. The sequence continues at coordinate 63,512,760 of NW_022196914.1, read as the reverse complement.
AGAAGGACCAAGGGCTTACCTGTTCCCTCAGCTCCTCTGTGTGTCACTATTTACAGGAAAAACATCACTGGGGCCTTTCCAGATGGTGGCTTTCTGGACTCGAGGAGAGCCAAAGCTGCGCAGACCCTGGCCATAGGCCCAGAGGATCTGCCAGGCACTGGGGCTGGTGTTGGCCCTTCTGAGCCACCACCTGGGCTTCTGCATGGTTGGTCCCTGAGCTTGAGAGAGAGAGAGAGATGTCAGTAATGCTCTGCTGCCCTTGGCTTTGCCTCGGAGGAATCCCTTCCTGGCTCAGGCACAGGATGAATGGGCTTATGGGCCACATGCAGCTTGTTCATTTAAGAATTAGTGAAGATTATGTGTCACCCTGCATCAGTACTCTTGACTTTTGTTTCTCAGTAGCACCACTGGGAGTGGAAAAATTTAAAAGGAGCCATGGTCAAAACATATCATATGGATATGTTTTCAACTGGAGAAATAAATGCCTAAGAGACTGGCTCAGCTAAAACATAAAACTTTGCAGAAATGATCCTGAAAACTTTGGAAAATAGGCCTTTGTCTTCTACACCCCTTACCCCCCCCCCTTTGTGTCTATTCAGATAACTTGGATGTGTTTCATAGTTTGTGGAAAGCCACGGAGTATTCCTGATGTCTTGATAGAACATAATACATCCAGATAGGTTAACATCTGTTATCTTAAGCATTTTATAGTGGCTGGTCATGTCAGAAAAGTGTAATATGGTGAACATCATGATTTAGCCATCTGTTGGGTGGCTAAATCTGGGGCAAGCAAGTGTGTGTCGGGGTAGGAGGGGGCTTAGGATTTAAAGACTTGATACTCCCAAATGACGATGGCATTACACGTTCTTTAAGTAATGGTACCTGCCAGGTTTTTGGACACTTTTCTCAGAAAGGAGAAAAGATATTAAGAAGATAGCTACCGACGTGGCAGCGACTGACAGAGGACTGGTAGCTTTAGGAATCAATATACTGCAGTTTGTGTCTCGGCTATAATTTATCAAAGCATCTCAACGTGTTGGATGGAGGAGAGGAGTTCATGGCTACCCTGATTTACAAGCAAAGCTAGCAGTAAACTTGCCTTTTGTCCACTGCCCAGGGCCTTGCATGGGCCAGGAAGCATACAGCAGCACCAGTATTGTAAAAGCCTGGCAGAAGGGTAGTGGGTAGGGGATAAGGTGTCACAGTGGAGAAGTGCCTGCTGTAAGCCTGAGGACCTGAGGTCCATCTCTGAGACTCACATGACAGAGGAAGAGAACTGACTACAGTTTGTCCTTTGATGGGACATGCAGGGACACACACACACACACTATCGACATAATAATAATATTTAATTGTTTTTTTAAAGTATTGATACAGCTAATCGGAAAATTAGTGTGGTCTTTCATATTAGAACACCATGACTAGGTATTCTTATAGTAGAGGCAGTAGGTTCTAAGCTGATCTCTGAGTACAGTCGGCCAGAGTACACTGGACCAGGGGTGCAATCGCTGGAGGAAGTGTTACTGAGCATTGAGAGTCTGTTTTTTGTAAAGAGACTGGGAATGCCTATTTCCTGCTCTATTGGGGTTGAACCTAAGACTTCCTGCTGGTTAGATAAGTCTCTACCTCCAAGCTAGTTCCCCAACTCTCTATTTATTTATTTATTTATTTATTTATTTATTTATTTATTTATATCTGAGACAGGGTCTCAGGAAGCTGCCAGACTAAAACTGTCCTCTTTCTCCCCAGCATCTTGGTGTAGTTAAGGTTGCAGAGACAGCCACTGGCCCAAGCTTATTATAAAAGCCTTTCTGTTTCTTGAACAGGGCCAAATAGAAGAAACTCCATTCCTAACATAACCTTGAGATCTAAGTAGGCATGGTGGCACGTGCCTGTCATCCTAACATGAGTGATAGAAGCAGGGAGATCGGGAGTTCAAGGCCATCATCAGCTACACAGCAGGCTGAAGGCCAGACCCGGGCTCCATATGACTCTGTCACAAACAGCAAAAATCTTAAGAGATTGTTTGTGAAATGCAGGGCTCAAAAAATATATTCTCAGTGGAACCTGCCAGAGTTAATTATTGTGTAAAGCCTTACACCCTAGGTAAGAGGTTTGGTTTGGTTTAGTTTGGTTTGGTTTGGTTTGGTTTGGTTTGATTTGGATTGGTTTGGTCAGATCTTTGCTCTGAAACAACTTGAGTTTCTTTTGCTGTCAGAAGACAAACAGCCCAAGTTTCTTAGAGAATATAGAAATGTTTGCAAGATAGGAGCCAAGTCTGACCTAAGAAGGGGGGGGTGTGGTAGGAGGGGGATCCTGAGACCTTGGGATAGAAAGTTTGCTATGGAGGGCAGCTTTTCTGTGTTGCCCTTGGGTGGAGCGCAGAAGGCTGTCTGCTGTGGAATTTATTGATCATGCTTGACTGCTTCCTGGTCCTCCCTCCAGGCCCTGCCTTTGCTGTTCTCCCCTTTCTATCATGGTGAAGAAGTGCATTGTTGGTACAGAGCTGGTGCTGATGCAGAGGCATGGTAAGGGCTAAGCTGATGCATCTGTGGATAAAGGGCTGGAAGTGCCTGACTCCAAGCTCTGAAACAGAAGGATGCTGTCAGCTGGAACAGACATAAAAAAGCATTTCCTGGAGATTTTGTTTATTTGTTTATTTATTTTTTGACACTTAAAGAGGGCTTTTGTGTTTTTTAATGGAGATGCAATCCCTAAAAGACTGTTCTAGAGTCTCTTTCTCAGTATGCATTAATTGACCTTTTAGCACCTTGTGGGGGGAACTTTTTATCTCAAGATGTATTATAAAGTTGAAAAGCCATTCCTGTTTAGAATGTATGCATTTACTCAACTACCTACAGTATTACAGAAAAAAAAATGTATACAATTGGTGGATATCTGGGGGGAAATTCTATTCTTACACTCTGTAGGTTTGGAAAAAACATAAGAACTAAAATAATGTTGGAAGTAAACACAGGCAAATGTGTTTTCTCTTCCCTTAAGGAAGCCAAGAGAAATCAAAGGAAGCAATTAGTTAGAAGACCTTCTCAAGGGCACTGAGAGGTATGTGGAAGAACTGGGCTACAGATTTTATTTGCTCTGTTGCCCATGTTCTTTGTGTCCTCCCTCCCTCCACCCCCATTCCTATCTGCCTCTGCCTGTCTGTTCCTGTCGCTCTCTTTCTCTGTCCGTGTGTGTGTGTGTGTGTGTGTGTGTGTGTGTGTGTGTGTGTGTGTGTTTGTACGAGAGAGGGGGGGAGGGAGAGAGAGAAGGAGGGGGAAGAGAAAGAGAAACACTCATTTCTGCATGTATTTACAGAGGCCAGAAGTTGACATCTGTGTCTCTCTTAATCACCGTCTGCCTTAATCTTTGAGACAGAGCCTCCTTGAACCTGGGGTTGGCTGGCAAGCAAGCTCCTGAGATGGCAGAAGTGAGCTATGTGTCTGGGGATCTGAACTCAAGTCCTCAGATTTGCAGTAAGCACTTCATAGATGAAGCCATGGCCCCACCCCCTCCTTGGACTCTGTGCTATTCTGGCTCCTTAAAGGAAAGCCTGGTAAAGAAGGGCCTTTCCTCTGGTCCTGCTGCTGAACCTTGTAGTACTCTTTGTATTTCTGCTTCTAATTTACCGAAGTAAAAGATACAGGAGATCAGAGCCTAAGTATGCCCTTTATGAAACTATTAATTTGGACTTTAGAAGATAGGGTGGCTCTGTGGTATAACTCCTCCTTTGCCCTACCAAGCCCTGGATCCAGTGCTTAGCATGTGCGCACACACACACACACACACACACACACACACACACACACCTCAAACCCAGCCACTTGAACAAACAGCCTCTGCTAATAGAGTAGGTCTGGGGTGTGTGTGTGTGTGTGTGTGTGTGTGTGTGTGTGTGTGTAAATGTTTTATCCACTGAGAAAAAAATGGGTAGTTTGGAGTCTGAACATTGTTTTCTGGTAGCATGAAACAAACCCAAGCCCATGGTATGCAGTGTGTAGAGGGAATGTCAGGTGCACATGCATATGGTAGACACACAATAGGCATTGAACACCATACTCCTGCATTGCTTCTGCCAGCAAGTGCTTTGTTGGAAGGACATGGCGAACATTAGACAGAGTGTTGGAGGGTCTTAATCTGCCTTCCTGGTCTGTTTGCACTATAAACAGATCTCCACATTCTGATGCCAGGCCTGTGGGTTAAGATGGGTAAGCGGGTGTTGTTTTACAGCGACAGACCATGATGCCAGGCTCCACTCCTCACCATTCCATCTCTCTCAGACAAGAGGATCCCCAGATAGATTTTTAGAGTTGAGAAATGTTATCAGATCTACAGACAAATTATGCGGCCACAGAACCTGTTCATGAGAGTCTTCTACGTCACTGACAATATAGCCCTTGGGAAAAAGCTAAGAGGTAATGACTATGTCTTAATGCTGTGAGATCTGTGTGCCCTAAGTAGGAAGTGACAGTCACTTCTGTCCCGGTCTCAACATGCTCTGCCGTCTTGTGGGTCTTTAAGGACCCAGGATGTATTTTCACCTCTCTTCCTCTCCATTAACTCATTTAGCCAAGCATTTTTAAAAGGCGGTTGGGGAAAAAAAGCCACTGTGAAGTCAACCGATGCAGTTGTTACTTTTGTCCACAAGGTGGCGCATCAGCAAATTGCCTTTGCTGTGGATACAAGCCAAACTGTTGATTTCCCTTTTAAAGGATGCATCTATAATGCATGTGAAAGAAAGGTGCACTCTGTTGGTAACGTGACTCATGGAGGCACAGTGACTCACCAGCCATCAGAGGATAAACAGGCAGAGCCCACGAAACCATTCCCATGAAAGCCAGTAGATAATCTGAGATTAAAATGCTTTCTGACGTCACATGGAGATTTTCTTCAGATCACTGCTGCAAAGGGGAAAATTTGTTCCTCTTGATAGTACTTTGAGCTTTAGGGAATAATGTGTGGACGATGCCTGTGTATCCTGGGTTTCCATGTTTGAATTATCACTGAAAGGTGGTATATATTTGAGCTGGAGGAATTGAGAGAACGTGTTAGCTTAAGTTCCTTTTGAAGAAGTAGACTTCACGTTACTGGATGCATTATCATTGACTCACTGCATGTATAATCAAACACCATTGCTAACTTTAACTCCACACTGAGAGTGTATTAGTTGTGATTTTTATATAAAAATGGTCAAAGGTGTTTCATTAGAAGCGAGCAGAAGAAGTAGATATTAACATTTCTTCCTGCAAGTATCCCTCCTGGAAATGGAATAGTAAAATCAGTGGCATGCATTTTAAAACTTGTGCTTCAGACCCAAATAAGGATTTTTCCCCTTAGTCTCATTCCTAATCAATTTTTATATTTCGCTATATTTTTCCCTGGAAAGAAACCTGTGTTTTTCTTGATGTTCGGGGTGAAGAATCTACCGTAGAATCTGATTTAATCTGTTAGTATTATCCTCAGGTAAAACAGTCGAGATACCCACATCCAGTTGTGTCCTGTATTTTGCAGAGGACGGTTAAAGAATACAATTAACAGGCCGCTCACAGATAGCCTTACCTGCCGTCTCAGAGGAGAGCTCTGACAGGATTTCAAGGTTGTCAGGAGAGCTATGAAATTGTCACCAGAGTTTGGTGGCATGGGAGAGACCCAGAGAAAGGAAAGATGAAGGCTCCTGTTTACTTTCAATAATCGAGCTGTGTGGTGTGGGTAGGAAGGTCAGAGAGAGCAGAGTGACCCCACTCCAGTGACCTTGGGTCTGAGAGGAAGAAACATGCAGAGAAAGCCTTGTTTTCCTGTGGCAAGTCTAGTCTTCAGGAGATTGGAGCCACATTTTCCTATGGCTACAAGGCTCCATGCTTCTCCTCCTTGCTGCTTCTCTCAGCCACGCCCCTTTTCTCAAGTTTTACTGTCATTCCTGAAGAAGGTGATTGACAGTAGAGAGAGGGTCTTGAAGGCATTGACACTCAACCTGCAGGAGTATAAAAGGTAGAAGAAAGTTGTTCCCTGAAAATCTAGCCAGGGGGAGAATGGCTGAATAATGTAAGCTTTAGTTCTGTGGACCTTGTAAGTGTATCCAAGTTCAGGGTGACCTGCAGTTAGAGATTATGACCCACTGTGCCCCACCTGCTTGTTACATTTTATCACCACCCTCCTTTTGTACCACTCTTCTGCTGACAATGGCATGCTTCCAGAACCTCCCCCACATCCTTTCTGCCTCACTGACAATTTCTCCTTCCTTTTCCTATGGTTTCTGACTTATATACACTCTACACTCTCCTGGGAGTTTCAGAAACCACTGCTTAGTCCTGCCCTAGAGGGTGTTGACTCCTTTGTCCTGGGTGTAGCCTTAGCCTCAAGGATTTATCAAAGATGCTTCTGTGGTTCAGAATCTCTACTGATGACTGGTTTACCTTTCATGCCAAACCCTTCCTTGCTCTCAGACAGCTTGCCCAGCATCCTCACTCTGGATTTCAGCAGCAGCGCACCCTGCAATACTGACTGACCAGTCTCTACTCACTTCCTCTCTTTTATTTATTTACTCAGTGTCTTAGAACCAGAGACTGAGTCTCTCTCCCTCCCTATTCTCAAAATTCATCCTGATGTCTAATGCTTAGTAGATGCCAGGTGATTGGTTTCTGAATTGAGGGGATAAAAAAATACTAATACTATGATTTTAACAAATCGATTCATTGACTTCTGACTTAGGAATCGTCATCGCCTTGGTAGCTACCTCTCCTTTACTTGAAGAGCACAGATTCCCTAATCTCCTGCCTTTCCTTAAAGCAATGATAAGTACATAAAATTAAAGAGGAATATGGTGCTGAGCTGGGTGGTATTAACCTGAGTCACAAAAGCCAGCTTTAGATAAGGGGTCCAAGGAGGGCTAAGCCTGGATTCAATAAAGATCAAGAAAGGGATCGACTGCAGAATGCTGTGAGTCTCCAGCACTCATGCCTCAATGCTTTACCCAGAGAATATTAATTTATCTAATTGATGATAATCTGGCCAATTTATTGTAGCATTAAAAATGCAAATCAGTTACCGTATCAAAATATTCACTGGTGTGCCTGGGACACTTTACATTTTATTTTATTTTATTAGGTGATAATGGGAGGCATAATTGTTAATGTTTGATTCTGGCAAAATACGATTAGTTTCTGTGAAATACATTGTGCATTAATGATATCATTAAGATTAATGAATATAAATGAACGAGCTGAGGATTTCAAACAGAACATGGTGACTTTGTATCAGTGAGTAAAACTAGAGAGATAGAGAACTTGATCCTTAAGGACAGTGTGCTGTCACTCTTTCTGAATTCATGTATACACTGGAGAGAAAACAAATGTTAAATTGCCAACCCCAGTGATTAAATTTTTTAAGAAATATTTATTGTCATTGTTTCAGAAGATCGTTGTGTATTGGCTTTGGCTAAAGCAGCCACCCTTTAGTTTAATTTTAAGAACAGTTGTTAAAGGGACTTTTCATATGAATTTCTAGGTCCTATATGTGTAAAAGGACATGTGTATTTTGGTATATTAAAAATAAGGGTCACAAATCTCTGCTACTTAAAATTAGATGTGCCCCCCTTGCATTCTTATAGAGTGTACATGTTTACAGTAGTCATCTATAACATCACGTCTTCTAAAACATTATTTAAAAAATCTAGAAAAGTGTTTATTTTCCTTGAGCGAAAAAGAATGAGACCCCTGATCAGTGTCTTGGATAGAACAGAGGATGAGATGGACAGAACCCTCCATGGAGTAGTTTTCATAATGAAGGCTGTGTGTTTACAATGTAGGGAGATGCTAACAGTGAAGCGCAGAGCTGACTCTGCTGTGTTCTGCTCACTTATGATAGAAGCAGTGTGTTGTCTGTCTCCCCCTGCAATGAGTCAGATTTACATATTGTGTCCTTGGGTGGTCTTAATGTGAGCTCTTCTTATGTGCAGATCTTGTCTGATCTTCACCCGAGGCTGGCTTCTTCCAACCCCTGCACCAGTGTGTGTGGCTCTGCATATATTTGGTTTTCCATTTGTTTGTCTGACTGCTTGGGAGTTTTACAGGGCCCTTTCTGTCCTTGAGTGGCCTTTGTCGTCCTAGTGAGTGGATGGGAAAAGTGGAAGGGGACAAAGCTTTATCTTGGAGTCACTTTGCTGCCTGGACCCTGGTCCTGACCAGAAGAAGCTAGACTTCCTTGTTAACTTCACCTGTTTTCTATTTTCATGACCTTGGGCGCCTCTTTGAGCCTCTCTGTCTCACTTTCCACACTGGTTAAATTGAACGGGCTTCTCCCCTTCCCAGCAGCTCACAGGAAGCCAATGAGGATTGATGAGGTGGAATCCAGAGCCCATTTTGTGTTTCTTCAAAGAGTCCATTTAGACGATGCTGGAAGACAGAGCTAATGCAGTGGAGAAGCAGGGCACACATGCTCGAAGTGCAATGTGAGAGAGTCCCAGGAAGGACTTACCTCTTTTTCAGCCAGGAACTAGTTGGCAGATGGCAACCTTGTTCCTGCTAGCATCTGAATTGGATGATGGGTAACTGTGGGTCGAAAGAAGGTCACAGAAAATGTGAGATGTGGCGAATGAGGAAGAAGGTCCAGGGGGAGCTTCTAAACCTTTGCATTCTTGCCTGAAAAAAAAAAACAACCCTAGATTAAGTGTGTGTGTGTGTGTGTGTGTGTGTGTGTGCACGTGTTTGTGTGTGAATGATGTATATGTGCCACAATACACATATGGATGTCAGAGAACAACTTTGTGAAATTTGTTCTCTCTTTCCACCTTTAGTGGCTGCCAGAGATTCAGCTCAGGTCAGCAGACTTGTGTGGCAAATACCTTTACCCACGGAGCCAACTTACCCACCTGGCTTTTAAATTTCCAAAGTTAAAATAAATGTTTTTAATTAAAAAACAAAACAGAAAACCTTTGGGTTTTATTTCTTTAGATGGTTTTTATACTTTGTGCTTGGTATTTCCTAGAAGTTCAGCTAAGGAGCAATTCATTTAACTTCTAATTCAGCCTCTTGTCACCATAGGATTAAAAAAAAAAGAAAGTAGATGTGGGGCTGCAGAGATAGTTCAGTGGCTAAGTGCTTGTTCTTCCAGATGACCCCAGTTCATTTGCTATTACCCATATCTGGTGGCTCAAACTGCCTAGAACTCCAGATCCAGGGGCTCTGATACCTCCTGTGCACATATCCATCCATACACAGACAGACAGACACATAGTAAGTTGAATGAATATAGCTTGACAGTGTTTTTTATAATCTCTGGACCAACAAATCTATGCTAGGAATGCCATTCAGAAGATGAAAAGGAAAGCAGCCTTTGTGTTTTATGGCAAGGTTTATTTTATTCATACTCATTTTAAGACTACCTGTTTTCTAAGCTTGGTAAGATACTTACTCAATTCAGGTACCCTTCGAAGGTACCCTTCGTATCATCACCGTGTCAACATAGGACTGTCTGAAGCTTGAGTGGTTGATAGGCATGTCACAGCGATTACTACCCATATCACTTCCTACACCCATTCCCATGATCTATGAATGTGAAACACAGAGTTTTCATAAGTACCAGTTCACCATCCCATCGTTAGCTGTGCACCATTTAGAGACGCAGGGGCATAATTGAAAAAAAAAATATTGGTGCTCTTTCCAATTGTCAGATCTTCATAAATGTCATATGAAAAAAAATGAAGTTGTATTACCCGGTTTTATTAGAAATGCTACATTTTGTTGGTTTCGTGTGTTCGCAAAGTAGAGGATATTTTCCTGCTGTGATTGATGTGAGGGCATTTATGGGGATAGTCTGCTATATTTCATATGTATATGAGGGTGTCATTGTTAAAATGTTCAAAAGAAAATTATGTATGTGATTTATATTTTATTATTTCCTCCCAGGATGTAATTTTTTTTTCAATCCCGTGATTCCTATCATGTTGTCAGTAGTGATTTGATGGCTAATATGCCAGAAATAATTAGATAAAAAATGGTGATGCAGATGTCAAGACAATGTAGCTTTCCCGTGAAAAAGCCTTAAGCAAAATCATGCGTGTTTCATAGTATGTGAAACATAGTTGCATTCATTGAGACAGTCTATAGATTGCCGGCGGATGGAGGGGGAGCTCGGTGCGAGAAGCGTGGGCTTGCAGCATATTTCATAGGCATATGTTTGCTCCTGACCCCACCTGCAATTTGAACCAAATTAGATGTATTTTTGAAAACGCTGCTCTGGGAGTTTTGTCAGTGGGAAGGTGTTAGGCCCTCAGATTTTATGTGAGTGGGGAGGATTATGCCTGTCTCTAGAAAGCTGGAAGGCATCCTGCCCTTTGTTGGAGTCTCCTTCCTGACAGATTTGAAATCATTTCGGGATGCAGATATATATGCTGTGCTTGGGGAAAGCGTGCATTTATGCACGTGTAAACAAACCCATTCTTTCCTTAGAGGTTAGAATTGTACCATTTCAAATGACTATTTTAAAATACAAGAGAAGATCATTGTGGCTACAGTGCTTGCCCCTGGGTGGCATTTGCTGGAACTTTAGATGAAGTATTCCCATTTCTAGGGCTCTAACCATTGATGACACTGGTAGTTATTAAGATCTTGTTATTTTGTGTGTTCTTTTAATAAGTGGCAAATATGTCCAGGGATTCAACACTGGTACCATTAGGACATATCATCATAATAACTCAGTATGCATGTTGGGCAGTAATAAGGGTGAGTGTCCAACTTTGTCAAGAGTCTCATCAGTTCTCATCACAAAGGTCACAATAGAGTGTGCCCTGGGCATGCATACTCCAGCGTCCCAGTGTTTCCTAAGCTCCACTTTCCCACAGATGAGAGTGAAGCCTCATCCCTGAGTGAATTCCTGGACAAAAGAGTGCAGAAGCCAGAACTGTGGTCCAAGGGCCCTAGGAGGCAGAGACTCTGAGAAGCACTGAGTGGAAGGAGGAAGAGCACTGTGAAGTCCTGCTTGTGTACCACTGAGGAAGGCCATCAGTTCCCATTCAGAGGCATGCTGGGCTTCCCTGAGCATGATGGTGCTAGTTTCCACGTTTCCCATCAGGCCACTCCCTTCCCGTTCTACTTCCCCAAGCCCATGATACCTTGACACCTAAGGAAGAGGAGGCTCCACGGAAGGGGGACTTCCACAGCCTTTACTCGTGTTTGTGGCAGAGCCTGAATAGGTCTGGCTGGCTGGCAATGCAGGGTGGCTTCTGGGGAATGGAGAGTGACGTCACAACTGGGATTTCCCCTCTCCTTCCCAGCATTGCTCAGAGTAGAACAGTCTTGCTCTGAGTCATTTGCTGAAAAAGGAGAGGGGGATTTAAGGAGCATTCCCTTGGTGGTGAGTTCCAGAAAAGTTATTGGACTAGGAAATAAAGAGCTGCCAGCACTGTCCCGCCCCCGGGACATATGCGGTGCTTGGCACAGCAACGGAGAGAATGCCCTTGGCTTTGCGTAGGTAGTGTGATTGTAACTAAGTGCTGGTTGTATTTGGAAGTGTATAATTGAGAAGGCGAGACCCAAGGGTTGCTCAGACTGAGAGGAGACCCAGAGCTGCTCTGTGTAGCCTGTCTCTGGATATCCTCCCTCCCTCCTTCCCTCCCTCCCTCCTTCCCTCCCTCCCTCCCTCCCTCCCTCCCTCTCTCCCTCTCTCTCTCTCCCTCTCTCTGTCTCTGTCTCTCTCTCTGTGTGTGTGTCTTTCTCTGTCTCTGTCTATCTCTCTCTCTCTTTCTCTCTTTCTCTCTGCTCAGGAACTTTCACTCCTCCTCCAAAGCTCCTTTTCTGTTAGAAGTCCAAGGCATATAGGGATCACTTGAGATTTCCATGCCCTTGCTGGTATATTCTGATCGCTGATCTCCTATGATAATTTTCTCCACTTAGGGAGTAAAGGATCTAGTGCCTTTCATATCTCTGTCTCTCTTTGGAAGCACTTTCCCTCCTTGGTTTAACCACTATAGGAGAGGAAAGGAAGGAGGTAGGGATGTAGCCTCCAGCCTGGTCTGAGTTGGTGGCTCAATTCTGCATGTCCTTGGCTGTCTAATCTTAGGGGATACATAATCCCTCAGAATACCAATTTCCTCATCTATGGTAGGGAAAGGGGCTTACCTGATTTGTGGGACTGTTGTTCAATGAGATAACTGATTGGCACATAGTATATGACCAAAAAAAAAAGTCAGTCATTATATATTATATAACATAAATATAAATACTTATGTTTATGTGAAAGGAGTGCAAATACAGTACAAACATTAAGAAGGAATTGAAATACAAGCACAGAAATAGGCATTTGAACAAAGCTCTTTAGCAAAGCTCATGACTGTGCTTCTACTGTCATTCAGGGTCCCTGTCCCACTCAGAGAGACACAGGGACATGATTGTTACCACAGTTGATCTTTGTATGCTTGCTCATGAATGATCATCTCCTTTGTGCCCCCTATGACCCATAACTTTTTAATTAAAAAAGCAGCAAACACATTCATTGGTTACCAGTAGTAATTTTATGAATGGAAAACATAATTAGTGATTTAATGGGGGAAACGTGTCCATTTGGCAATATTGACTTCCCTGGGGAATGACTAGGTAAGACATGGAAGCTTTCTCTCTCTTTCAGGTATCTAACCGGATACTATGATAGGGATAGTTTGTCATTATCTGTAGCTCTCGCTGAGAAGTAGCTGTCATCAGCACACTTATGCATGAACACATTTAGGCGCATCCCTCTGAGCTGTGATGAATTCCAGAAAGCTTACAGAGCACTCTATAAGCTCTGAGGGTCTGGGGCTTGTGGGGGCAGCAAGCTGGCGTTCCTCTGTCATTGCTGCTCCTGGGTCAGGTAGGAAGTCAAGGGAGAAGGAGCCTTCTTTGGGAGGAAGATGAGACCCTCTCCCTCCCTTAACACTGGGCCTCTGGGTGGACAGGTGTTCAGAAGAAGAGGCTGAGTTTGCTGGAGGGGAACATGGAGCCGGTGTTGTGAGGTGCAGAGGGTAGATCTGAAAACCTCAAGTACATTTGCTTTATACAAAACAAGCATGCAGGGCTCGGAAGATGGCTTAGCAGTTAAGATCACTGACTGCTCTTCCAGAGGTCCTGAAGTCAATTCCCAGTAGCCACATGGTGGCTCACAATTATCTGTAATGGGATCTGATGTCCTCTTCTGGTGTGCCTGAAGAGAGCAACAGCATACTCATTTACATTAAATTTAAAAAGTATTTAAACAAAATAACAACAACAACAACAACAACAACAATAAACCATGTGAGCATTCAACTGCCAGAGGATGGATACAATCCAAGGAAACTTTGACTCAGGGTAGCCAACACAGAACTACTGGAGACAGGGCTCCAGTAACAGACATCTGGCAAGACTCAGACCTGAGTTCTTAGGGCGCACATCAACACTCTGCCAGTGGCTACAAATCTCTGCTTTTCAAGCAGCCAAATGCTCCTTTTCCCGATCGGAATTTGGAATTGGTTTTTTGTCTCTGGAAGAGACTTTCCTGCAATAATTATTGAAATGTAATTTTCACCTCTATCCTAGTGACCATAGATTTTTTGAATGTCTCATGACCTAAAGAGTGTCAAGGGTAGATGGGCTCATGAGGTACCCTTGTAAATATTTGTAAACCAAATATTACAAAGCTCCGTGATTTAGACCACTATGCATGACAAAGCCCACTGGGTTTTCTTATTTGAATACAAATGTAAAGGTGATATGTACTAAGTTAGTGTTTTGTGAACTCATTCTCTATATTGTGAACATATTCTGTGAAGGTATAAAATCACAGGGAAAAAATGAGTTTATTAATGGAAATTAGTCTAGATCCCAATTATTACCTGTGAATAGTGTCATCATTTGAGAGTTTTATTGCATTTTAACACATGGCTTATCTTGATGAGAAAATATATAGCAAAGGGTAAACATAGCAATTTCCCTTTACTATTCCCTCGCTCAGCCATTATTGCCTGATGTTATTTTTCAGCAGCCTTTCATTTTTGTCCCAAATGTTTTTGCCTCTGGCTTGTTTTGTTTCTTTAAAATGTATGTGTATCACTTCTCAAAGTGATACATTTTGACAGGTAATCGATATTTTTTTCGTCCTAGATTTGATGGTTATAATCTTCATCTTAGACTTAGTTAAGGGTGGAATGCTAACCTAGATTTTTATCTCAAAATATCTCTTTGTTAGGAGACACACTTTCTGTCCCCAGCCACAGTCCTTTCAGACCTGTGCATCAAGGCGGTTCTACCTCCAAGGTGCCTGCTGCCTAGGCTCTGTTTATCAGAGACACACATCAGCTACCTTTCTGACAGTGTATCCCCAGAGCATCTTCTGGTGGCACTTCCAAACAGCTTCCACCATCCATCACAGAAAAGAGGCTTCTGACCACCCCACCTCCCAGGAAAGCGTGATCTTTATTTTCAGAGCAAAGGTGTTTTCCGGGTTTTCTCTTTTTTTAGTGGAAGCTTTACTTGTTCCAGAAGTACTAGCCTGCTGAAGATCATAGTCTCCAAGGCAAAGGCATTTTTATATAAGAGCCATGGGGGGGACAAATGGGGGGAGGGGAAGGCTCGGCAGGTGAAGATGCTTGCCTGTGGACCAGAGTTTGATTCCCATAACCCAGATGGTAGGAGACAAGTCTTCAGAGTTCTCTGCCCTCCATGCATGCACAAGTAAATACAATAGTTTGTTGTTGTTGTTGTTGCTGTTGTTGTTAGTAAAAGAACTGAGAATGGGGCTGGAGAGATGGCTCAGTGGTTAAGAGCACTGGCCGCTCTTCCAGAGGTCCTGAGTTCAATTCCCAGCAACCACATGGTGGCTTACAACCATCTGTAATGGGAACTGTAACGGGATCCAGTGCCCTCTCTGGTATGTTTAAAAAAAGCTACAGTGTCTGTGTGTGTGTGTGTGTGTGTATACATACACATCTTTATTTTTTTATTAGATATTTTCTTTATTTACATTTCAAGTGATATCTCTTCTCTCAAAAACAAAAAACCCTGTTCCCTCCCTCCTCCCCTGCTCACCAACTTACCCTCTCCTGCTTCCTGGCCCTGGTATTCCCCTACACTGGGGCATAAACCTTCTCAGGACGAAGGGCCTCTCCTCCCATTGATGACCGACTAGGCCATTCTGTGCTATATATGCAGCTGGAGCCATGGGTCCCACCATGTGTACTCTTTGGTTGGTGGTTTAGTTCCTGGGAGCTCTGAGGGTACTAGTTAGTTTGTGTGTGTGTGTGTGTGTGTGTGTGTGTGTGTGTACATATCTTTAAAAACAAAAACAAAAACAAAAAACCAAAGGAACTTTGCTTTCCAAAGTTGAGCTTTCGGTTTAAAAAATAAATGCTTCTTCCCCTAAAATCGGTGTGCCTTCTTCCTTAGTCTGTGGGCAGACAGCAAGGACTTTCAGAGACAGATGTGGGCTATATGGCTCCCCAGGCTCTGTCTAAGAGGGCTCTTGGAGTTCAGGGAAGTTTTGGTGGTGGCTTGAAGACTACTGGAAAGTGAAGAGGCCATGAGTACCGCTCCTGTGGTTGCCATTGAAAAGACCTCTTGGTCTCCATTTCCCAGGAAGAGCTGTGAGTGCCTGGGGGCAGTGAGCCCAGAAGCTGTTTCCCAGCCACCTTTACAAGCCCATTTGGCTGCCTTTAATTGGGCTTTTCTGTTCTATCAAGAAAAAAAAAAAAAAGAACAGACTATTTTTACACCTTCAATTTTAAACAGGAATGTACAGTTTTGAAAGGACTCTTTTTTTCAGACTGTGGCTTCTGCTCACGTTTATTGGGGTGTTTTGAGTTGTATGATGACCAGTTTT
>NW_022196914.1:63471619-63496928 GCF_008632895.1 Mastomys coucha | reverse complement strand
CCCTCCACTTCTCTGGATGTAGCATCATTTCTCTACATGTAGGCAAGAGCTAAAAATCTCTCTGGGGCTTTCTGCCTTCAGTTGGCATCAAATGAACACATGGAAATGGAGAATACTCTGGCACCCTTCTCTGGTGAGCCTCAGCTAGGGACCATCCAACTGGACTTCTTTTGTGTGTCGAGAGATGTATTCAAGCACTGGCACTGTAAAATGCAACCAGTTTGGCTCAGTGCTTAGATTCATAAATCCCAGAGCTATTTTTAATGACATAATCTAATCAATTGATAGCAAGGCTACCAGCATGCTGACAGCCAGGAAGGGAGTGGAAAGCGAAGGGGGTGGGGGGTCTGTAAAGACCTACCAGACATTTCTTTCTTCTCCCCTCCTATCATTTGAAAATCTTTAGGTCTCTGGTATAGGTAAGAATCCAAGAATCACTGATATTTTAAATAATTTTATGGCTGCTTTCCTGTGTTTTCCAAGAAGATAAATCTATAACTGTCAAGAGACTGTGGAGGTGGTTCTCAGACACACCACTGAGTGCCTGCCTCCCTGAGGACCAAACAATTCCCCAATTTAAATATCTTTACAGCAGACACAGGAGGAATTATTTATTATAAATTGATAGTATCGTATATTTGTTACTCCTGTGCCATGCCAGTAATGAAACCTAATATTCATCTGGTAGTTGCTTTGAATTGCAGTAAGATGAAGATGAGCGGAGTAAACAAGCCGAAACAAACTGTGAAATTGCACATGATGGGAATCTACCTCCGCCCTACCCCCAACAGCTTATAGGTTAATATCCCAGCTAATGACCGGTCTTAGAGTTTTTTTCCTTCTTTTTACATGTTGGTCCGATATCAGCAGAACTAAGTCCTGGGTGGGGGAAATTAAAACATGCACTCTGTGTTTTAGGGTTGGGAACTGACCCGGAGAGATGTTTGTGTGAAGGGATGGAGATCTCCGGGTGGGAAGTGCTCCCTGGAGGGTGGCTGAGGAGCAGCCGCGCCCAGAGCTCTCCCTTTCAGGTTTCAGACAGCCGCTTGTGTGTTCTGCTACGATTTATTTCCTTTGATACCGTTTGAAAAGACAAGCACCAGGAGTGAGTGGTGGTGTCACTGAGTGTGACCAGCTGGCCCTGTTTTTCTTTTCTTTCTTTCTTTTTTTCTTCTTTTTCTGCTTCTTCTTCTTCTTCTTCTTTTTTTTTTTTCTTTCTCACCTTCCCAATCAGTGGCTGCTTTAAGAGGTGTGTGTCAGCGCTGATTTACTCTGGACTTCGGAAGGGGCTTGACCCAAAGTCGCTGTTGAAAGCCATTTACCTGCTTGCCTGGAAAACCACCGGTCAGCATTTGGAAGAACAAAACAGGGATCCCACGGATTTCCAGTCTGATAGCGAAAGCCTCCTTCGCCTGCCTGGGAAATACATTAGGTGTCTGTCTGGAGCCCACTTGCTGCGCTCTCCCGGGCTGGCGAACTGCGAGAGCATCCGTGATCTCCGAAGTTGGTGGAGTGAATAACTAAACAGAACCAGCTGACTTCAGGCTCCAATCAGCTAGAGCGTGATGTAAGTGTTTAGCAGCTGCGGGGGCTCTGAATTAGCGTGGCCAAGTAGAGGTAGTACAGCATGGCCAGACTGTGGCGACAGGCTCAGAGAAAGCAGAGAGGGAGATGGATGAGTCCAGCATTCTGAGACGGAGAGGGCTCCAGGTAGGCGAACCTTCCATTCTTGACATGCAGCCTTGTCAGTGGCTAGCCATTGACGATTTCAAAGTTCCCGTGACATTCCCTTACTGGGTATAGCTGTGTGCTCAGTTCTTAATATCTACTTGGCACTGGGGTCTGCTGGGGCACTCGTTACAGGTCTGACACAGGATGGGGTTCAATGAGGGGAGGGTCTTTTGTCAGAGACAATAGACAGGACTTTTAGTTTGACACTTTGGGCATGGTTGTTCAGGAGTAGTTCAGTCTGGGGTGGTGGCGGCAGCTGATAAGAAGCTCGGGTGTTTTATCAAATGTCAGGGAAGTCTGAGGCAGTAGCAACTCTGTCTAGTAATGGGAACACAGGACTGAGTTTTGCACAGGGGTCACCTCCTCCTGGCATCTGTGTGACTGCCAGGCAATTGTCTACAGCTGTTAGACTTCTACCTGTCTGTAAAGTGAAAGTTTCTACTGGCAACTGGATTAGAGTTGTCTGTGTTGAAGAGACTGGAAAAGATGTGTGTGACCCCCCCCCCCTTACTTTTCTGTGTTCAACTTTGTCTAGTGTTCTCTCTCTGTCTCTCTGTCTTTCTCTCTCTGTTTCTCTGCCTCTCTGTCTCTGTCTCTGTCTCTGTCTCTGTCTCTCTGTCTCTCTCTCTCTCTCCCTCTCCCCCCTCTACCCCCCCCGTGTGTACAAATGTATGCCAAGTGAAAACTTAGCAAATATAAAAACTTAAAGAACAAAAACAATAAAAAACCCCACATCTGCCTGGCAGCCAGTTGTTGAGTTTAAGGAAGCCACAGCTTAAATGTATTCAAATTATTTACCTACCAATGGCTCTGTTTGCTGTGTAAAGTTGTTTTATTGGGGGGGGGGTGTTTTGTTGTTTGTTTCTTTGGTTTTGTTTTGTTTTCCTTTAGGAAAGAATCTGGCCATTATTGAGCTCTTGCTCATTATTTTTGAAATTAAGACAATAAGCCTGCTGGGGGCTCCAAATTAGACATGCTTAGAAATGCTTATTTGGTGACCCTTTGAGTCATTGTCCCTTAGCTGCTTTGGGGGTTGTCAGTTAAGATAGTGACATTCTTTATGTTCAGTTAACATCATAGTGCTGTGGGCAAGTCAGAGGATTATTTGTGGGTAGACAAGAGAGGGATTGAAAAAGTTGGGGTTCAGTGCCATCCATTGTTCCAGACCTAAGTAAACAGATGACCTCCTTTGAGAGTCCTGTGGTCATTGTTTTTGAATGTACAGTCACTGCTGTGACTTCCTCTTCTTTGTTTTCCTCCTCTCCATAAAGTTCTGGTAATGCACAGCTGTTTGTGTGTCTTCCTGCCCCCTTTGGAGTCACTGGTTAAATATGGAAGGGCTCTTTGTTAAAACGGTGATGTGTTGCTGTTGAACTTCCAGTAGTGCCCACTGTTATTAATTGATAGCAATGTGTTCGTGTTTTTCCCCCTGTAGTTTAACTTAATGGTTTTTAAATATATTTTTGAGAAGAAATGTATGTGGGGTTCTTTTCATTCCGTAATTATCTCTTATAATGACATCAGAGATGGTTGGAGGCTTAGGGGTTTTGTGAGGTTGTTGGTGTCAGTGAATCTTAATTTAGAAACAGAAAAGGAGTCGTTTTGAACTTAAAGTTTAGAGTTGCATCTTTCTAAAACGATGTGCAACAACACAAAGGAGCCCCACTTGCTAATGTGGGATTAGTGTGCATGATCTCTGTTGTAGCAAGCCTGCTCTGGCCTGATTTCCTCCAGAGTATCCTGCTCAATAGTGAACAGTTTCTATTGTGAGTGAGGAATTGAGTCTTCGCACCATAAGAAATAAGATCTCAGAAGTATCTGAAAGTTGCTCAGTTACAGCGGCACATGCCCCTATTTGCTTCATTCAACTTGTCTCCAAGGCAATTCATATTTTAAAGACATCACACACAGAGCAGCTGTTTCAGGAAATTCCAGTGTAAGTAAAGGACACAATAAAAAGTCTGCATTTGCATTACAAGAGACGTTACTGTAGAACTTGTAAGAGGAACGCCACCTAGTGAGGGTAGGATTCAGGGTGCTGGTGAGGTACACCTGAAGCAGCAGAACCAAGAGCAAACCTCCATCTCTTTATCCCTGCTGCTGACACTCACTGTATAGGAAATCCTGAGCAATCCACATTGCCCATGGGCTCTATTTCATTTTCTGTAATATGACATGGTTTAACACAGGACTCTTGCGTTTTTAAAATCAAGAAGTGGGTATTTTTGAGTTTTTAAAGTTAGAGATCACCTAATACAATAAATATTAGATATTATATTATCTTTAAGTTAGAGCCATCATTAGGAAAGCCAGTAAACATTGATTAGAGAGAGCATGGCAGTTGTAAATATGCAGGGTGCTGTGTACTAGAGAGAATGAGAGTCTATGCATCGAATAAATGAACAGTATGTGGAACTAACCAGATCTCTAAATAACTTAAAGCCTAGTGTCAGAAATCTGAAGTGCACAGTATTCTAATTTTCTAAAATCTAATTTTGCAATAATGCAATATGTGTTCAGTGCAGAATCCTACAGTGTGTGTTTGGAACTTATTTTAAGATCTTGATACCTCTAGCTCTTCAGAACAGGCATACTGGTAATGTCTTTAAAATTTGGATTTTGAAAAAAGAAAAAAAAAAACTATTTTAGTCAGAACATAAAATTCCCTCTGAGCATGGCTACCTCATCAGTGGCAGCCTCCCTGAGCTGCAGTCTTAGGTGTCTCTATCTTTCTGTGTCCTGGGTAGACTGGGAGTATTTCCAGTGCCCCTGATGGTTACTTCAGCCACTGCTTTTGAAGTAAGAGTGTGAGCAGGAGCCCCCAGAGACTTTCACTATTAGATTCTGGAAACTTCTCAGACAGCATCTCAAAACAGGAGGGAATCTGACTGATGGACTCGGGCAGACCTTGGACTTCGGGCAATTTGAATTTCTAGACAGGTCTAATTTGTCAATGGATAACTGGCTCCTTTCAGACCTAATATCCCTCATCTCTGGGTCATATTTTTAACTGTCAGGGAAATTAATTGTTTTAGTGATTTCCATTATATATTTCCCTCTTATTTGTTTTAATGAGAGTGTCCCTATCTCCAGTGTCGCATTCCAAAGCTCGACAACACTGAGAACCCAGCATCATTAAGGAAGGTGTGAGAGGGGTGAGGTGTCTGAGAAAGGCTTCTGCCGTTCTCTTCCTGCAGTCTTGTTGAGCTGTGACCTCCTAGGCATCATCTTCTCCCATTAAATATTCCCATTGCAAGTCTACTTCCAAGGCAGCATGTACTGTTAGGATGTGGAAACAGTGTTTCCTCTGTTCCTGTGTGATGCAGAACAACAAAGTAACAAGATGCTTCTGTTTCAGACTCCGGGTATGCTTGGGCTTTGTTTGATTTTCTTTCTTTGCCTGATCTCATCCACGCTTCCCAATATACACCTTCGAGAAAAAACTAATAAAGAGCCCAGGCAAGGTGGCCCATGCCTTTAATCCCCAGCACTTGGGTGGCAGAGGCAGGCGGATTTCTGAGTTGGAGGCTAGCCTGTTCTACAGAGTGAGTTCCAGGACAGCCAGGGCCATACAGAGAAACCCTGTCTCGAAAAAACCAACCAACCAACCAAACAAACAAACAGGAGCCTTTTGTCTGATTTTCCTCTGATGTTGGTCTAGAATTCAAGTTTAGACAGCAGAGAAGCGGTTGAAGATTCTGTTTGATCTGAGTTTCAGATCTCCTCTATTTTGTGCTTGAGTGTAGGTCATTCCAGTCATTTCATCTCAGTGTCCCTTCTGTGCCAACTTTAATGTAATTAGAAGTGTATTTATACCTTATCTGAGATTTGCCAGCACTCTCCTTATGTGGGGGTACCACTCTGTCCCTGTTCCCTTGAAGACTCTGGGTGGCCATTTGGAGTCATCTAGTTAGAAGAATACAGTAGACAAATTCAGGAATAAGTTCCTCTTGGGATGGGGTGCTTTTCTGCTCCAGCAATTCTAGAAAACCCTGTAGATTTCATTGAGGCAGGAAGAACTTCACTGGGGCATAAATGAGCGTTTGCCATGAATGACCACCTAATTTGTTAGACCGATTAGAAGCACACATGAATAGTGTTTCTGATGCCTCTGAGCAGTTTGCTTTCTGCTTGGAGACAGGCATGATTATGTAGCTTGCTGGTGGTTAAAGCTGATATGTCTTTAAATTCAGAAAAAAATTAACTCATTTATACTCAGTGGATCATTAGTCTTAATAATAAAAATGTTAATGATGTAAAAATAAGTAAATTGGAAGTCATGCATGGTGGAGTATGCCTTTAATCCTACCACTCAGGAGGCAGAGGCAAGTAGATCTCTGAGTTTGAGGCTCGTCTGGTCTATAGAGTGAGTTCTGGGACAGCTGGGGCTACAGAGAGGAACCATATTTCAAAACACCATCTGTCAATCAATCAATCAATCAATCAATCAGTCAGTCAGTCAATACTAGATCCTGTTTTTTCATAGTTAAGGACCCAACACATCATTATCTATCTTTATAATCATTCTGTGAATGATAGAATAATTCTCTCTGTCACCCTCATTCCCAAGTTTGATTTCTCCATCACTTAACATCCTCTTACCAAACCGTGAGATCTCCATGAACATGTGTAGAGTTTAGGTCTAACATCCTTCCTCCTGGATTGCCAGGATGCCTGGTATCAGTGTTCAAAGCCCTATCCTGTCCAGCCTGTTTCTCAACCATGTTGGCACCAGACTTCCCTTCTACTCCAGGATAGAATAAGAATGAGTGGATCATCTTTCATCTGCTCTCTCTACCTTTCTAGTCTTACTATGGTGTGCCAAGACTGTCCCATCATTCTTGAGGATAGCAAATGTTCTTGCATCCCATTTTCCTATAGTTATATAAATTTCCCTCCCTCCCTCCCTCCCTCCCTCCCTCCCCCCTCTCTCCCTCCTCCCCCCCCCCTCTCATGCAGGGTTTCTATATAACCCAGGCTGTCCTGGAACTCACTATATAGACCAAATTGACCTTGAACTCCCAGAGATCTTCCAGCCTTTGCCTCCTGAGTGATAGGAACAAAGGTATGCACCATCATGCCCAGGCTACCTTTCTTTATTTTACCCCAATTCTTTCTGTCTATTACAACCCAAAGTAAATTTTCAGTTGTTCATAGAATTTTCCATAATGACTGCATTCCACCCTAATCTTCCCAGGATCTCATTGTTTTATTTACACACTTAATTCTATAGCATATAGGAATTATTATATTTTTAAATTATTATATTACTTGATTATTTTACTTGTGAATATCTCATTTTAAAACTCTAGACCTATACTCTTTAGTTTTTAGACTTACGATCTTTAGACTTTAGAATCAGGTTTGTGCTCAGTGACGTGGAATATCTCTGCACCCAGGGTCAAGTTTCTTCACCATTCTGAATCTCCATGTTTGCATCTGCACAATAGCCATGGAAGTCTGAAGAGGATAAGCACTCTCCTAGCACAGGTTTAACACTCAGGACCTTTCCTGTTAACTTTAGCTCTCTTCCATGTTATTTCAGAGTTGTGTAGAGTGCAATTTTAAGTAATTAAGTAAGGGTGTCCTCAGTATCCAGGCAATAGACTCTCGACGTGCACAAATTAGTTTAAGATTTTTAATGCAGTGATGTGGGGAACATTAGAAAGCTTAGGTGACTGTGCAGAAACCAGAAGCAGCAAGAGAATGTTAAACTTCTTGAACAAAAGTGGTTAAGAGGGGACAGCAGTTAATAGAACCTTAGGGATTCCCAACTTGTTGGTCACGACCCTGTTGGAGGTCATATATTGATATCTGCATACCAAATATTTTCATTGCAATTCATAATAACAGTGTCAAAATCACAGTTACGAAGTTGCAATGAAAATGATTTTATGGTTGGGGTCACTATAACATCAGGAACTGTTTTAAAGGGCCGCAGCATTAGGAGAGCTGAGGACCACTGCCTTGGCTGCCCCATCCATATTTTCCCTTTATCCCTATGAATAGAACATGGTCAGGAGCTAGTGGGAAGAGGGGCTCAGAGACTCAGGCACCCAGCATTTTGTGAGGGGACTAACCCAGGAGAACTCTTCTGATTCGTCTGCCAGACTGCCCTCCAGCAGGTCCCAGCCTAGAATTTACAACCACTACCTCATCCGTTTTTCCAGAGAGGTCTTTTTGCAGAATTACTGCTTAATATTACGTCCTTCTATTGAGGGCTGATGAGGAAAATGACTGAGAAACATCTCTCCACTTTTTGTAATCTACCCTGACCCTGGAAGCTCCACCCACTAGGCTGGGTGCTGTCCCTATGTTAGGCCCATACAATAAATTGGTTTAGACACATATGACAAAATGGCCCATGGGCAGGTCTGCCTTCCCTTGCTAGGTGAGCTAGTTTGCATCTTTTAATCCAGTCATGACACCCTGTGCTCACATCTTCTCTTCTCATGTGTGCCCTAGATGCTCAGAATTGACTACATATGTAGCAGATTGTTCTTCATTTTTTAGTTCTCGCTTGCCTCTTTGAAGTGTCATGTGGTTTTATTTATTATACCTTTAAAATTTTTAAGTTTAAGCTATAGCTGAAAAAAAATGCCTTAGAGTAGATAGGTCCTAAAACTTTGATAATGTTGCACTCCAAACAATGAAATTACTTAAAAGAATGTGAGCAGACTGAAGAAGATAATAGACAAGCTGATCAATAAGCTATAAAAATTGAGAATCACATGAACTTAGAACAATCAATATGCATGAAGCCACCAATCATTTTATTGTTGACACTAGAACCTAACAAAAGCAAATAGGCTGCTTGAATTTACTAGAAATGTATTTCAAATAAATTATGAAATACAAGTAGACTGTACCAACTTATCGTAGAATTACATATTTTTCTTGGCACCAACCATAACCAGGGAGATTGGCAGATAACTCACAGTACACATGGTAGAGGGCAGCACTGCCATTAACATTGTGGTTTTGGAATGTGTTTAGTGACATCAGAGAGCTGACAGTGCATCAAGTGGTTAAGAAAGCATGTTTGCTAGCTAACATCAACATGTAAGCTTATTTAAAATGTGTACCATCCACATATGCAAACATATATATGGATCAGGGGTAAGTGTGTGTGTGTGTGTGTGTGCACTTGCGAATGTGCACGTTCATGCACATGGGTGTCTGTGCCTGCCTAATGGGACAGAAGGCAGGAGCCTGCACATGTTTTAGAGTGTTGAAAGTCATCTCATGTGTACCATGGACTGTGTGATCTCAGAGGCTGTTTGATTCTTCACCAGTAAGCAAATAGCACTTATTTGCAGAGTTCTTAAGGATGGATCACAGTGAGATGTAAGAAGTCTGAAAACCACTCATCATAACCAACGTCTAAAATCTATTTTGTTCTTCTTCATATCATCCAGATAAGAAGAAAATGCATTAACAGATTAACTCCTTTGTGTTGGGGTGGTATGAGAACTTTGTATCTGTCTCCATTCCCTTTATACCAAACATGATATGTTTTATTATTGTCAATAAAAGAGAGGGTTTATAAAGACTGGTTTTATTTCATCATTGTCTCAGAGAAACTTTGGAAGTCCCTGTTGCTATCAGTGAGCTTCCTCTTGCCTGTGCTCTGGACATAGTACACAGGGGTTCTGTTACCACTTGGCAGGGGTGCACAGCTATGGCTGAAATGTACTGTTCCTTAAGCCATGATACACACATGACATCACTGGAAGTGCTGTGTCTGGCCTCCTCTCTTCCAGTAAGATGTGGTTTGAGTTTTCTGAATGGACAGGTAGGGGTGTGTGTGTAAGGGGAGGACGTGAAAACCCTTTGTATTATTTCTTGAGTTCTCAGATAGCATCAATGACAGTAACAGAGCATGCAAACCATTTAGCTACCCACTTGGGAGCATGCTTATTACAGTGGGGATGGCTAGAGGCAGCACTAGATCATTAGGCCAAAGCATGGACATGCAATTTTACCTTTTCTGAATTGTTGCCAACATGCTCCATGGTATACATCAGAAAACTACCGCAGGGGCATACCGGGACAATTGCCTTGCTCCTACTAACTTCCTCCTAGTGCCAGAGATAACAGATGTCCATAATTTTGACTGGAATGTTCTCATGGAAAGCACGCCTATTTTACTTCTCATATTTATTATTTTACATGGGTTGTGAGTGTTTCTGCTTTCCTTTAGGCAGTGAATAACAGCCCTTATTTATCCTTTGCCTTCCTTTCCAGAGATGTTTAACAACAAAAACAACAATGATGATGGTGATGATGATGATAGCTGTATTGAACAGGTCTATGTCAGAAAAGTGTGTTTTTCTTTTACACTCTAGCAGGGCAAGTAGAATGTGTAACTGACCTGGGAGAGACTTACAGAATGATGAAGGCAATGTCAATTTTCAAGCATCCTGAGTTCCAGGCCATGTTCGACATAACTTTATGGTGGTTGACTCTCTCTGTCAAATAGTGGAAACCAAATGAGTTTCGAGCAGGTAATAAGATCACACTGGGCAGGTTGTACACACAAGGTGTGCAAGGCATAGCTGACAGACGTGTCTTTTATAAGGAGTTTCAGACAGTTGTAAGAGGAAGCAAAGAACCAAGTCTAAGTAACAGTGTTATACGGAAGCCATTGCAGAATTTTGAGTAGATCATAGAAATGTCTTAGCAGCTATCAGCCGTTCATGGCAAATGCTTGGAGGAGCCCAATACTAGAAGCAGGATAAAGAGCTGTCAGGTTGGGAGTGAGGTCAGCCGTATTGCTGAATAGAGCTGCTGATGGAGGAAGTACAAGACCAGCAATTTAGGGCTGATGTCAACAGGACACAGTGACTGTCGCTGGTCAGGAAAGAAGGGATGGAGGAGACTGGAGGTGACTCCCAGGCTCGGGGCTAGTGAGGAGAGACGAATAGCAAGAAGCGGTATGAATGTTAAGAAGAGACATGGCACCTGTGGGTACCACTTAGGGGCTGTGTGCAGGGACCAGTTGTATGTGTAGTTTTAGTCTTCTCAAGAGGCGTCTAGATGAGAGTCTGATGTGATCAGCCATAATAAATAATTGGTCTAGACCTCGAGTAAGGGGAGAAGACAGATTCTCCCAGATTAACAGATTTATGTTAGGATAGTTTTGAGAATTATACTACAGTGAGTATCTTAATACTTATTTTGCCTGGATGGTTAAAATTGGAGTACACAGAGTAGTTTAATGTATCCAGAAGATATGTGAATTTTTTTCCCGTTTTCTTTTTCTTTCATTTTGAAAATTGCTTCCAACTTTGACAACTTGCCTACAAGTCTCATTCCAATACAATTTTGAAAAGCAGAGTGAAACACCTCAGATGAGAGAGGCTATAATGGAAAAAGCAATTCATTCTTAAATGAAGATGATGAGGCAGGTACCATATTGCCTGAAACAGTGAGTGAATTTAAAATCTAAGTGAGATTACATCAAATTCCACTGAAATTCTTGTTCCATTTGAATGGAATATCTGTAATTGAAGATAAAGGATTCACCTTTAAAAGGCACTGGCTACAAGGGACCATTTTAATCAGTTTTCTGACACTCTTTCCAATTTCTTTTGGCACTTGTGAACGTGTACACAAAGCCATTAAGTCATATTGATAATACAAATACTAAACTCATTTTTTTTTTTGGAGAGTCCAATACGTGAGAATGCTGGCTTTATTTTATTAGCAATACTTGCTGAACTTCATTTGTGGAGAACACGCAAGTCCTCAGGGAAGTTGGAGGAATTGACAGATTTTGTCGGAGGTTTCAAAATGACTAAAGAAAGCACTAGCAGACTGGTAGTTTTGAAAACCTGATGCTCCAAGTTAGAATTAAGTCTGGGTGGGGGACTGGAGAGTTGGCTCAGTAGTTGAGAGTACTTACTGTTCTTGTACAGGACCCCAGTTTGGTTCCCAGCACCCACATCGGGTGGCTTACACACCTCTAACCCCAGCTCCAGGAAATCTGTTTCCCACTTCTGGCCTCCACAGGTGCTTGCATTCATGTGCACAGATCCACATCCAGTCACATAGAGGCACATAATTAAAAATAAAATGTTTTTTTTTTAAAAAGAAATAAGTCTACAGATTTATTTCTTCTTGTGATTTTTATCATATATTTTTAATGAGACGCTAATAGTTTCTCATAGTGTCTTATGACACATTAGCTCAGTCTTAGCATTCCTGTGGAGATAAATTGAATTAATGCTATTGACAACACTATTGGCCATTTTCCATTAAAATCTTATTCTTTACATTAATAGTGAAGCTCATGAGTCCTTTCTTGGGATGTATGGTAACTCAACTGTGAGACTCATTTTGGTAAGATGAGTCATATCTGATGATGTGTGAAAGTAGATTATTTTTCTTAAAACATCCCCCTGTAGGTAGAACTCAGTATACATTCTCCTCTTGTGGCCTCATGATCGGCAGGGGTACTTTCTCCTGGCTGGACTCTCAGCTCACCTGTGTCACTTGGGTTCCTTCATCTATGTGTGTCTAAGACAGCTGAGGTCTTGGAGCATGCTGGCTTGGGCCGGTTCCCAGAGTTGTCTCTGAGGACTTATCCTGAGAGGAGCATGACCAGAACAGCCCTTGCCCATTAAGCCTGGGCCCAAGAGCCTGGAGTCAAAACTAGGCTGCTCGCATTGTCTTTGCAGACCCGCACAGGACAGGCTTCTGTATGGCTAACAGCAGTGCACCATATATTGGCTCCACCCCCATAGGCACGGTGCTCCTTTGAAGCTTTGTTATCAGCAAGATATAGTTCTTAACCCAGAAGGCTGTTGTAAAAACAAGTGTGACATGTGTAGTGCATATGTAAATCACCTTGGGTGGAGTCAAGGACATGGGGAGGACAGCCTAAGCTCTGGAGGAGTTGTGGTTGTGGCTGCTGCTGTATGTGCTGGCTTCCTCGTATGCTCCCAGCACTTGCCTCACACATGGCTCCACCGTGTGTGGCTCAAGAGCGCAGCTTCCATTTGTTTGGGGTTTAGCAGTACAGTCATTTCTCACAGTCCAAAATCAAGGTGCCTACAGACTTTGTGTCTGTTGTCTCTTTCTACTTACCTGGCTGGATGAAGATGCTGGGCTCATCCTTAGCCCCACCCCATTATGGAACCCAGCCTTAATCTATCTAACCACTCAAAGGCCCACCTTTAAATAAATATTACACTGGGAGTAAAGGCTTTGGCATGGGAGTGTCTGGGATGAGGAGGGGATACATCCACATTTAGACCACAGCACTGCATGGCATGTGAGTGGACACTTAGCAAAAGGAGGTTTATTGTGTTTACTATTCCTACATTTCCTTGTTCCTGTTATATTCTCATTTCTTTCAATTCTTTTTGTTTATTTGTTTGTATTTTAGTTCTTAGGTACCTGCTATGAGCCAAACCTTACACCTCCTCTTTTGGGCTTCTTGTTCTAATAACCTTGTTTTTATTAAAAGGAAGTAAAAATGACTAGGAAAGATAGGAAGAGAAGTACCATGATGCTGTCCTTGAAAGGGCCCAGACAGGTTATACAAAATTCCTAGCCATGGGCCTCTCTGCACTTTCCAAAAATTAGTGAAGAAGGGAACTCAGGAAGGGTCAAGGGGGAACTGTCCTGGAGCCATATCAGTCTCTCTTACTCCATGCCACAAGGTAACTCAGGGGATGGGTCCCACAGTACTCCTGTGTACAGCTTGTTTCTATTAGTGTTGAAACTAGTTTAGTTTTAAAGAGACACAGATTGACAAGTTTACCTTTCTACCAAACTACTGGTCCTTAGTCTTCATATTTTAATGTTCCTTCCTTGTCTATTACTTTGGTGTGTGCGCGTGCATGTGCATGTGTGTGTGTGTGTGTGTGTGTATGTGTATGTGTGTGTGTGTGTGTGTGTGTGTGTGTGTATGTGTGTGTGTGTTTCCTGGCCATACAAGCTGTGCCTGCACTTTGTGTTTCCACTCTGGAGTTTTTTTCATTGAAAACCTGTGTTCTCAACGTATTTGCTTTGAGATGACTTTGATGTGCATTTGTGGGAATAGGTTTGGGATAGCAACTTCACTACGCTACTTTCTCTAGAAACTAATTGGTTGATTCGGGTTGGAGGCGAGATGCGAGTCTATACATTTGACCAATTTCACAGTGCTTACCTTGGAAGCTATTGAAATGCAAATCCAGGCTACGCTTAGAGACTCCAAGAAGTCAGACATTTGGTTCTTTGTTTTCTTCTGAAAAATAAGCATTCGAAATTCATGCACAGTCTTTATTCATGTGCTTTATAGTTAGGTTCTACCGGTGTATCTAGATAAATCCCATTACTATTATTTAAAATTTCATGAGTGAAACTCTACATCTAACACCACATTAGCCTAGTGAACTTTAACCAATGGAAATACCTTGAAATTTAGGGCTTAAATATCCTCGTGTATTTGTCCACATACATACATACATATATGCCCACCCCAGGGCTGTCCCTCATTGATGCTATCTTTAAATGCCCTACCTATGAATGGGATAAGGAGTCAAAATGACTTGATGCTTTTTGGCCCTTTTGTATGTGACACTTAAAAGGCTTTTGTGAGATGGAGCTTTGATGTCAAAGCTCCTTTTTTTGTGTGTGATAGTCACTACATTAGTGATCCTGAAAAGGAATGTTCTTCCCTGCTCTGTCCATTCACCTGTGATTTCAAGTCGTGTATGACTTTCCATTTGTCAGGTTCCTTGGAGAGAATACTGCATGTCAGTAGCATGGCTCCACTGCTATTTGATCTGCTCTACAATTACACCCCCGGCCTCCAAACAATCACTGTCTTTCAGGGCCCTCTTTCCCCAGCCTTGGTCACTTCACTTACAAGAAGAGAGAATGGTTTCTTACCTGATTCAGGACTACTCACTTCCCCATACCTGGTTTGGTAGAAGGAACACAGAGTTAATTGGAGTTCTTTATTAAATGTTGCATCTCTGGGGAGGAACATTTATAATCATCCGAATTAAACATTCTGTCCCTCTGTGAGAGCCATGTCAGAAGGAACTTTATCAGCTCTGTTTGTACCCTGAAAGGTTCTGTCATTTCTCAGAAGGGCTGATTGCTCAGAGAAAATAACAAGCTTCCATGGAAATCTTGATGCATTGATCCGGGTGTGCCTGTGCCCCTCTTTAGAACACAGAAGGGTTTTAGAAATGGCTAGGGTTGGGCTCTTACTAACTTTTCTGAGTTAGGTCCATTTGTGTCCCCCAACCCCCCTTGGGTTTGTTAAAGTAGATAGCTGGGAGCTTGGCAGCAGCCACCCTGAACAGTGGCTGCACGGCCTCATTTCCTGCCTCTTCACTAGAAGGGTGTCTCACATTATATTAGTCCTTCCTGCCATTGTCAGACACTTTCCTTACGTTGTTCTAAACTGGAAGCTGGTGTGAAGTCTGGCATTCATCTCTAACAGCTGGTCTCAGCCAATCCAGATCGTGCGTGCGTGTGTGTGTGTGTGTGTGTGTGTGTGTGTGTGTGTGTGTGTGTCTGTGCACATGTATTGGCATGAAGGTTATGGATGGTTGGTTCCTCACTTCTGCAGAACTCCCTCCCACCCTGGGCTCCTCATTCCTCAACTTTTATTACACCTTAAACTTTCAGACACAGGTATACACTGACTTGATGCTATTTCCACACAGATAAAAGCAGTCCTTACTTCAGGAACACAGCATCATGTTGATTTAATTTGAGGAAGCATTTTTGGATTATATATCTCTGCCAAAACCAAACCAAAACAAAAACAAACAAAAAATCAAAATGATCAGTTACATTCTTCTTGGCATCCCAGCTCTTCCTGGAATTAGCCTGTGGTCTGTGTAGACTGCTTTATTCTGTAGCATCATTATTAGGTCCATCTCTCGGGAACAGCCATTCACCCAACATGTATTTGCTTTGCAATTTTGGGTTTGCTACATGGAGATACAAGGTCACACAGGACTGGATTCCTGTTGTCTGCTGAGAGCTTATGGCCAGAAATGGAGAAGAAGGGCTAATCTCACACACAGCTGTGTGCTGGGATGGTTTATCAGCCACATAGTAAGCCCTCACTCAGTAAATGGGTGGACCTGTCAGGATGCTCTGAGAGCACATAGAGGATGTTTGTGCAGGGTAGGGTTATGGGAAGCCTGGCCACAACAGTAGATATTAGAAACCATTTCCACCCTGTTCTCGTCAAACTTTGGGCCTCAATGGAACATTTGAGAGGAGATGTGTGGTAGACAAGAAGGCTATGTATAAGTCTGAAGAGATGAGACCAAAACCAGCCCAGAGGCAGAGATAGCAATGGCATTATCATATAGGCACTAATAAAACCATGGGAACAGCATCAAAGGTGACCTTATCAGCTTTTCTTATACAATGGAAGATTCTTTTATTTCTAGGAAGGGCTGGTTACTCAGAGGAAAGAAAAATATTCATGGGAGTTTTGATATGTAGACTAGGGTGCATCAGTGCCCATTTTCAGAGTTCAGAATTTGCAGAAATTCTTGTGGTTGGACTCACTTTCTAATATCAGTAGAATGGATGAGGTCCACCAGTAAGCACACGAGGAGGGGAAGTAAAGGCGGACCTCCATGCATTGGTGGTCTCTGGTCTCTACCATGTGCTAGGTAGAGATCACAAGGACACATTTGAACCACAGCACACACTAGTCTGCATGACACTTTCAGTGACCTTGTCACAGTGGGCTGTCCTGCTGACCTCAGAGAGGCAATCATCAAAAATGAGGTCAGACATTTTGGTTTGCAGCTAGTTGCCGTCACTTGCATTAATCCTATGAATTAATGACAGGTCAGGCATGTCTGACTGGCATGACTGACAAAAGTATTCTGAAGCTTATGGCCACAAGCAGAGAGGAAAGACTAGTATTAAGTGATTAACGGTAGCTCACTGTTCAGTGACACTTCATGAAGGGATAGGTAAATTAGTAAGAAGACAGTTATGCATTGGACAATGTATATTTGGGCTTCTTCCCAGGGACTTCAGAGATACTCTTGAAAATGAGCATCCTACGTAGTAGTCTTGAATATCAATTTGATGGGGCTACAAAGTACATAGCAACATCGTCAGTGTTTTGCTTATGACGTCTCCTTTCTCCTGCAGCCCCTGGGGAGTACTTTTCTCTGTCCTGAGAAGAGGAAGTGGCAGAGTTGCCTAACCTGCCATTAATTCATAGGATTAGCAAGTGACGGCAACTAGCTGCAAACTAAGATGTCCGACCTCATTTTTGATGATTGCCTCTCTGAGGTCAGCAGGATGGCCCACTGTGACAAGGTCACTGAAAGTGTCATGCAGACTAAATAGTGTGTACTATGGTTCAAATGTGTCCAAGCGTCCATGTGTCTGGAGGTTGGTCTCAGGTTTGGAGATGTGAGGGCTGATGGCATCTTTCAGAGCTAGAGACCCCATGGGAAGGAAGTCTTTAGAAGTCTTTTGGGAATGTCCCAGAAGGGTTCAAGCATTTCAGGGTCCCAGTCAGTTGTTCTGAGTTAGCTGAGTCTGGTCCCATTCACTCTTCTTTGCTGCTTCCCACCTTGTCAAAGCCCTCTCAGTGTTGCAGATGTTCCCTCATGAGGCTCCCCCCAGGGCCTATCTGATGCCCATACCCTGTCCTTAAATCTTGAGAACCTTGAGCTAAATCAACATGTTTTCACCATAAGTAGCCTGCCTTCGTTGTTGTGACAAGATTGATCAGTACAACCTGGAAATGCAGAGATAAATGTGGCATGGCATCTGTGTGTAGCCCAGTTGAGTAATGGTCATGGGTTCTCTCATCTTTTCTTTCCCGATGGCCTTGAAAAGTTTAAGCTACATCGCAGTTTTCCAAGTGTAGGCTTGAAAAGGAAATGGCAGCTGTGGACATTTATTTATGAAGGGGGATGAAATGGACATTAGTCTGTTGAACAGAGGGAAGCTCTTCTGGTCTGTGGAAGTGAAGTTAGTTTGTTTCTAGAGCTAAAACACTTGGGGCCTAGAGAAAATAAGCCTAATTCACAATGTGAAGAAATAGACTCCGTAATTAAAGCGGCAGAAGTTATATCGCAGTATAAAATTCCTAGAACATTTTCTTTGAGTCTGGAAGGCTTTCAGGAAGCAGTTGGGAGATGGGAAACCATTCTGGTAAAGAGAAATGACTAAGGCAAAAAGATAGGACTTAAAATTGTCATTGCTGTTTGAAGTAACTTTAGCCCTGGGGAGAGAGGGGCCCATGTGGGAAAGTTTATTAAGTTCCTCACGGAAAATGATTTTGATTTAGAGTTATGCCTTTGCACGGCTGTAGCTACCACACCGAGAGCTTGTATTAACAGATGTGTCACACCGGTTTTGAACGTCTCCTGGGCACTTATTCTCCTGGTCACCTTGTTAGACCCTGGATTCTACCTGAGACAGATACTTCTTGCTGGGTTTTTCAAGAAAATACAGAGCAGCGTCAGTAACCCAGAGCTGCTCGTCTGGAGACAACTTGCTCTGGGAAGTTGGCAGTCTAGTTGTAAAGGACAGCCAAGAGAGGAAAGTGAGCAGAGCTTGCGAGTCAGCCAGAGGCTGCTGTGTCACCCTGGCCTGATAAGCACAGTGACACCGATGGGTAAGTCCTTTACAGTCTTGAAAAGCAAATCCATTATCCTTTCATCAATGAGACTCAAACAGTTTGTCACTTGAAGAGAATGCACCCTTAAAGTTTGATGGTTTTTTTTTTTTTAAGATTTTATTTATTTTATGTATGTTAGTACACTGTTGTTGTCTTCAGACACACTAGAAGAGGGCATCAGATCCCATTCCAGATGGTTGTGAGCCATCATGTGGTTGCTGGGAATTGAACTCAGGACCTCTGGAAGAGCAGTCAGTGCTTTTAACCACTGAGCCATCTCTCCAGCCTAAGTTTGATGTTTTAATGTGCTTATGATAGAAGTTTTTCCTTTTAATACTTAATAGTTCTTAATTGTTATGTATTTGGTGGGGCCACTGTGGCAACCTGAAAATGAAATTTCTTGCACTTTTCTTTGTTAATTTGTCTACTTATCCTTGTGACTGCATGATCTAAATATGTCTTACCCAAGACAGTTGATTTCTGAGCAGGTCGGAGGAGAATAAGAAACAGACATGGTCATAGGGGCGAGTCTGTTACTGCCAATTACATCTGTTTCAAGGCCTTTTTTTCTTTGAGGGATCAGTGTGCTTGGGTTGTAACTCAGCTTTTTAAATGCCAGCAGGTTTCTATTTGCTTGGCAAATGAAGGTCTACCAGGCATGGCTTCATCGGTGGTCAGCCAGCCTAAGCTATTATAATTTTCAACTTAAATGATTTGTCAGTGATAAATAGCACAAGTCATGAGACAGCCTACAGGTTTCTTTCTTTATTGGCCTCTTAACCATGACCGCTCCAAATGCTAACATTCATCCAGCAACTGTCACATACTTCAACATGAGAATTTAAATGTGTAGTGAAGGAAATCTTGCCTGGGTGGTTCATGTTGGTATTTGGTTTGTTTTTTCTCTTTTTCCTTCTTTTCTTCCCAGTTTTCTTCTCCTGCCCAGCACATTTACTTTGTGACATGTTCTCAGAATTATGGGCTGCTGCTCACTTTCCACAGTCTCTCTTATGGAGCATGTCACGTGTCTGAGGCTGGCCGTCTACGGGTGGCTGCTGTACCTCTGAGTGTCATACAAACAGAACTTGCTTTTTGTGGGGTATACTCAGCAGGTTGCTCTTCTCTCGCCCTCTCTCACATGACGGAACTTCACATCAGGAACCTTGCAGAGCTCAGTGAAATAATTCTACACCCCATCCCAGACATGGCTGACTGAGGGTGCCCTGGTTATAGGCTATCTTGGTTCTTTGGGGCATCTTTGATTTATGATGAGGGCATCACCAGTAGACAAGGTTCGATGACCTAGATGAATTGAAGTGTGTTTGGCAGAGTTGGTGGAGATTTGAGGCTTCTTTCTAGTTTCGCCCAGTTTGTTTTGTTCTGCTTCATATCCTAGCAGGAGGGGAAAGGACTGGCAACAGCCGAAATCCATCAAGACTGCCCAGGAGCATCTCTGTTCTCCTCAGACAGCCTGCTTCTCCCTCCTCGGGCATGCTATCTCCTTTTTCTCTGCTTCCTCCTCTACCCTTCTCTTCCTTCCTTATTACCCTTATCTTCTCTGTTCTCTGTGTCTCTCTGTCTCTCTCTGTCTCTCTCATTCTCTTTCTCTCTCCTGAACCTCCCCCTCTTTGCTACCTCATCTCCCATTTCTATGACTCTATTCTTTACCTTTTCTTTCCTTCCCATACCACCTCCTTTTTCTCCAGAATTTATTTGTATGTTTCTGCTCAAAAGAACAGCTGCTCAATCTGTTGATTGAGCACACCACCCAAGCCAGGGGCAGCATACTCGCTGATGGTCCTAACCCTAAGCCTCTCCTCTTCAGACTCCAGCATAACTTCTTGGTCTCACTTTCTTCCTTCTGCTTATCCATTTCCTGAGATAAGAAAGCTGGTTTTATCCCTGTCGTGTCCACAGTATGGTCATGTGTGTGAGAAATGACTAGATAATGCCTGTCATTTTCAATTGTTAGGATTCGGGGTGATTTTAAGTTTCTGTGCGTTGTTGGGCCATTCAATTGTGATAGTATATCCTAGATGATTTTATTATCAGAGCAGAAAATTTAAAAAGAAATTTAATTTGATAAAAGGTTATGTATAAAACAGGGGAGAGCCTGAAGGGCTGCTCACGGGGTGATGGGGTCCTTGGCAAAGTACATTACCTCACAGGCATGAGGCAATTGTTTGTGGTGGTTACATCAGCCAGAATAAAGATGATAAATTCTAGACTCTTGCCTCAGCACATCCTGGTTCCCTAAAGAATTCCAGCTGAAGAATTTGTCCCATCTGTCTTCCACTGCCTCTCTTACCTATCCAGGGCACAGCATAAGATCTTTACTGTAAAAAAAAAAAAACAACAAAATCTAAATACGGAAGGGAAAAAAGTCATTTTCCTCCTCAGCAGGTGCAGCCTGGGCTGCCTTAGAATTAAAGTATCATAGAACTTTAAGGCTGGGAGAAAAATCATAGTCTAACTTAGTTAGTTCATCTATTGGCTAAGAATACTGAATTTCAGAGAAATGGTTTGAGGGAGTCCAAGTTGTGGAATGATGAAGGTCAGGATTGATGTGTGGTCATTCCTGGTCCTCAGGTGTCCTTTTAAGAGACCACTTGGGCTTCCTGCACAGGGCTCATCCTCTTTTTTTTTTTTCTTAGTGTATCTATATTAAAATTTATTGGGGTGCTATTAGGGGAAAACGTTTCTGGTGGGGTTGGATAATGGAAAAAGCTTGAACACTGTTAAGTTAATGTCTTGGAAAAAAAATAGAATAATGCCACCAGAGGGCTCATCCTCTTGTACAGGGCTCGTCCTCTTGCCCAGGGCTCGTTCTCCTGCCCAGGGCTGGTCCTCCTGCCCAGGGATGGTCCTCCTGCACAGGGATGGTCCTCCTGCACAGAGCTGGTCCTCCTGCCCGGGGATGGTCCTCCTGCACAGGGCTGGTCCTCCTGCCCAGGGATGGTCCTCCTGCACAGGGATGGTCCTCCTGCCCAGGGCTGGTCCTCCTGCCCAGGGCTGGTCCTCCTGCCCAGGGCTGGTCCTCCTGCCCAGGGCTGGTCCTCCTGCCCAGGGATGGTCCTCCTGCCCAGGGATGGTCCTCCTGCACAGGGATGGTCCTCCTGCACAGGGCTGGTCCTCTTGCACAGGGATGGTCCTCCTGCCCAGGGATGGTCCTCCTGCACAGGGATGGTCCTCCTGCCCAGGGATGGTCCTCCTGCACAGGGCTGATCTTTGTCCTTTTGTGCAGTTACACTAAGCAGTTACTTTGGGATTTTATTTGCTTTGTTTTGCTTTGTTTTGAGACAGGGCCTTGCTCTGTGGTTCTGGTTGGCCTGGAATTCCCACTATGCAGCCGGCCCAGGCTGGCCTCAGACTCAGGGCAGTACTTCTATCTCGGCCTCTGAGATGCTGAGCTTGCAGGCATGAGCAACTTTGCCTGGCTGTGATTAGGTTTTGAGTTAGAGATCACTCCCTACCTGGGTCATCCCATTTCAGAAAATTCATTTATATCCTAAATTATTTTCAAATTTTGCCAATTCTAAAGCCTGTCCCAAGTTTTTGCTTCAATTCCTTTTCTAGAATGTGAATTTGCCTGTATTTCTAAACCACATAGAGTAATCCAAAGTGTCCCCAGGATAGACCTAAAAACACATAAGTAAAAATCGTTGGGGAAAACCAGGGGGTGATAGGGTTTGTGAAGGAACTGGGCTGCTTATAGTTTGCCGAGAAGCATTCAAAGTCCATTTGAATCTGGAAAACTCAAGTCGCAACAGATGTGTGTGTATGTGTGTGTGTGTGTGTGTGTGTTTACATATAAGTATGTATGTGTATGTACATACACGCACACACATACACATATATGTATATATATATACATACATACACATGTATATGTATGCACACACACACATACCCTTATGTTTGTAATTCTTGTCAGCAATTTTGTGGGGGTGCTGGGATTTAACTGAGGGCCTTGTGCATACTAAACATTTGTTCCACCGTTAAGCTGTACCTTAGCTATCTTAATATTTTTTAAACATGGAAACAACCTTAAGCCTTAAAAAAAAATGTATATTAGTAGGAGATATCTTCTTTTGGAATGGAAAATGGTACTTCCCACTAATGCTGGTACTCGGTGTTTGTTATTCCGGCTTCGGCGCAGCCGCTAACATTTCTCATAGGTGATAATTTCACTCTATGTTTAAGACAGCTTTGCATCATCCTACAAAGAAATGTGATTTTAGCACAATATCCCAACTTGGCATTGAGTTTTTGTACTAAGGACTACCATCCAATCCTGTCTGTCTATGCATGTGTGTATGTATATATGTGTCTGTCTGTCTTTCTGTCTATATAGCAATATCTATATCTGCCCCCTTTTTCATTCACAAATAGATAAGGGGGTTCTCCTTAAGAAGGAAAGGGAATTGATGCCTTATTGGGTACCCTTTGAAGATGACTGACAGATACCTCTATACATTTTCTTCTCAGCATGCACAGTGAACCTGGAGAGTTCATATTGCAGTTAGAACTTCTATGTAAAACACTGATTTTTGCTTCTAGTTTGGGGAGGAGGATGTAGTCCCAACCATAATCTACATGGATCTTAGTTGTGTGAAATAAATATCTTTCATCTCAACCCTTCTCTCAAAATCATTAGGGCAGACCTGCGTATAAGCACTAACACAACCATAACAGTTTTGCAGGTCTGTATTCAGACAGATATACCCCCACGATGTTCAGGGAATTTGCCATCTCTGATCCTCAGCTCTCCATTCTAGAAAATGGGATTAATAATGCCCAGCAAGATCATTCTGAAGGTCAGGCCAATGAATACAAAGACTCTAATATCTCAAAGCCGTCTATCAATATAGAAAACTATTGTCTATTTTTAAAATACTTTATCACACTTAGCCCAATACAGTAACAACTCAAGGGAATTTACCATTCATGATTATATATAATTATGATATATATATATATTTATGTCCTTCTATGCAAAGATGCAGCACAAAACACGGGCCGCTTCTTAAGGAGGCTTAATAGGAGAGTGGGCAGGAGCTGCCTTCTAATTGATGAAGCCACCAGGCAATTTGAGTCAACCTGTTAGTTACCAGTTTTTGTTACGGGAAATTTAACACCCATAGCAAGAGCCACGAGGATGCTGCAAGTGGCCTCAGATGCATTCTTTGCACACTGGCCATTGCTCTTACAGGACAGTTTAATTTGTGTGAGCTACTGTTCCTGCTTATTGTCTTTTTCATTCCTTGGGAAATGACTCTTCAGAGTTACCATTTCCTTAATGTTTTAAAAAACCTGGGCCACATATCTAACCCCTTTTTGTTTTAATAGCGGTTACATATCACTGGGTTATTACAGCGTGTGCAGTTTCTCTCTGGAGTCTCCATTTGTACCAGTGTTTCCCTGGGTGCAGTTTTGCTTCTGAAGATGAGCAGGAGCTAATTGTGGAGTAATTCTTTTTGAGAACAGTTTCTATCTATGTCCTTCCTTCCGACTGTTTGCTGACTGGCTAAGTGATGCCGGTTTCCTTGTGGTATTTATTTTAGAGACAGAAAGGCTCTGGAAATTTGTTTAGTTTGAATCCTCTTCTATAAGCCAAGGAAACTAACCTCTTACTATTTTTAATGAATAGTAATTTCCCTTGAGTTACAATATTGGGCTAAGTGTAGTAAAGTATTTTGAAAATAGACAATAGTTTTCTATATTGATGGATGGCTTTGAAATATTAGTCTTTGCTGGGAACTGTATGTATTGGCCTGAGATTCAGAATGATCTTGCTGGGCATTATTAATCCCATTTTCTAGAATGGAGAGCTGAGGATCAGAGATGGAAAATTCCCTGAACATCATGGGGTATGTCTGTCTGAATACAGACATGCCTGCAAACCTGTTATGATTGTATTATTGCTTATATGCAGGTCTGGCTCTAGTGACTTTGAGTGAAGGGTTGAGATGAAAGACATTTCACACAACTAAGATCCATGTAGATTATGGACTATACCCTCCTCCCCAAATTAGAAGCAAAAATCAGTGTTTTACATAGAAGTTCTAACTTCAGTACGAAGTCTCCAAGCTTTGAGAAGAAAATGTAGAGGTATCTGTCAGTCATCTTCAAGGAGCAACCCAATAAGGTACAACCTCTCTTTCCTAGAATGGTCATTATCTACCTATATATTTTTTATGAATGAAGAAAGAGGCATGCAGAAAATGTGAAATGAGTTGGGAGAGTATACTACTACATAGAGAAAATGCAGAAGAAATGCAGATGGGGTGCTGAAGTCCCTCATTTGAAACTCAAAGTGAGACCAAGAGGTTAAAGGTTAGGCAGTACAAGCTTAATGTCATAGTATGCACATGTATTCCTCATTGCTCATGAGGGTGGAGCAGAAATATCCAAGGCAGGCCTGGGCAATGCAGTGCGACCTTACAAATAAGTAAAGAGACAAGTAAACAGGAAACATAAAGATTAATCTCAAGGTTTTTTGTGATTTACCACATATTCTGGTGTCTGTATTTCTTGATTGTGGGCCCAGTGTCATGAGAGACAGAGTCAAGATGTTGCTCCTCATGACTGTGGCCGTTTGCTCAAGTCATGTTTGTTGAAGTAGATTTCCTATGGGGAGGTTAAGAGAGAAGCCTTTTCAGAAAGCCTTCTTGCCAAGTTTGTAATACAATTATGATTCTATATCATAAGTCTTGGGTATCATCCATGTGTGTGTGTGTGTGTGTGTGTGTGTGTGTGTGTGTGTGTGTGTATGTGTGTGATGTTTAAATTCCTCACTGAGGAATTGCTTTTCCTTTCCTTTTTTCATTTTTATTCTAAGTGGCCATAATTATTTTTCTCTTTTAATTCTTTGAGAATTAAGGAATTTTCATCATATTCAACACTGCTCCAAACTCTTCCCGGATCTACCCCTCCTCTCCCCTCCTCTCTCCTCCC
>NW_022196914.1:63465719-63471462 GCF_008632895.1 Mastomys coucha | reverse complement strand
CCCCTCCCCTCCCCTTCCTTTCCCATCCAGCTTTTGTGCCTTTTTTTCTTCCTCATCAAAATGACCCTGATTCTCTACATTTCCCAGAGGCTACTCACGATGCTGTAGAAATACCTGGTGGTGTGTTTTAAAATTAAACAGTGTTTGAGTCTGGTTCGTTTTGTCATGTGATTTTGTTGTTGTTGGGTTTTGTTTTGGAATTTTTTTTTTTTTTTAAATTTTATCTAATGAAGTTTTAAAACTAAAGTAAAATTAATAAGAGCTGACAAAGTATTTGTTGAAGAAGTGAAAAGAGCTTGCCTGTTCAATGTGTCCTTTCTAGCCTGAACCCTGAGGAGACCACAAAGGCGGGAAGTAATCTCATTCCGTCACATCCATGTTTATAGTATGCTTATCCCAGACATTACTGAGTTTGGACAAAGGCTCCACAGTCCCACCAGAAGGAGGAAAATGTAGACTTCCATGCAGGTGATTTGGAAACTATTACAGAATGTTTGGACGT
The DNA here is from genome assembly GCF_008632895.1 of Mastomys coucha. NCBI lineage: Eukaryota > Metazoa > Chordata > Mammalia > Rodentia > Muridae > Mastomys > Mastomys coucha. The sequence continues at coordinate 63,470,960 of NW_022196914.1, read as the reverse complement.
GACGTCTTTCAGCTCACTGCTTCAAGCATTTTCTGCCTGTGTCAATAGTTCACTGAATGAATAAAAGGAAAAGGCCTGATTCCCGTAGGGATGATTCATGGAGAAGAGAATCAAAATTCTTTTTTCAACATATACTTGTGTCCTGAGCACACGGAAGAAACCTTACAATTCCTTGCATTGAGCATAGCATATTTTAGTTGTACTTTTATTTCTAGGCTCAGTATAAACCAGGCCTCTGGAATAAGCCATAATTTAAGATGACTGAAGTTATGTAAATATGTTTTCTACCAAACTTAACATTTTTCACAAAAAGTAGAATCATGTCTTTTTTATTATTTATTTATTCATTGTTCGTTTGCTTGTTGTTTGAGACAGGTTTTCAGTATGAAGCCCTGGTTGTCCTGGAACTTACTATGTAGAACAGGCTGTCTTTGAACTCAGGGAACTGCCTTCCTCAGTCTGTTGAGTGCTGGGATTAAAAGCATGCGCCCCAATGCCTGGCCCATTTATTTATTATTTATTGTTATTTTTTACTTTATGTGTATGGGACACACACACACACACACACACACACACACACACACACACACACACACGTGCATGGTGTGTGGTGGAGGTGTCTGTGGAGGCCAGAAGAGGGCGCAGATGCTCTGGAACAAGTTAAAAGCAGTGTAAGCTGCTGGATAGGCATGCTAGGAATGGGTCAGGTCCTCTGCAAGAGCAGCCATGTGCTATCAATCACTGAACCATCTCCAACTATGACATTTTTAAAAGATAGCTGTTGTGTTGGCTGCCTAACGCATGGTAGGGTTTACTGGATAAGAGCATGGCAGCCGTAGACTCCAGACATGCTCCATGTAGCCTTTACTCATACTGTCGATTGTATTTTGAGCTAAATAACGTAGATTAAGGTCTCTCATCTAGCTAATATTAGACTGGCTGGGGGTGCCATCATCCAGGCCAGGAGACCTGCTTCAAGCACCTTGGAGAGGTAATTGGCCAGGATAGGTTGCTAGACTAAGGACTGCAGTCCCAGTAAAGGTGTTGCCTAGCGTCTACCTTCTACTTCTTGTTTGTTGGCTTTTCCCAAAGGAGGCTCACATAAGATAACCATGTGCAAGAGGGGACCCATGGCCTAGAAGTCATAGACTTTCCTAGCATAGTCACAGATCTTACATCATCAGTTTTGATTGTTAGAAGTGAATCACTAAATCCCTACTTATGGAGAGGAATTTACAAAAGAGATAGATTCCAGGTTTGTGAGTGGAGCTACCACAGTTGGAGAGGAAGCAAACAGCTCACATCCTGGGAGATAGCCACAGGCAGGGGCCAGCATTTCTCCCTCATGGCTGCGCTGTTTCATCTGTGTGTGCTGGTGTTAGCTGGCACCACAGAATGTGTGTGTGTGTGTGTGTGTGTGTGTGTGTGTGTGTAAGAGAGAGAGAGAGAGAAAGAGAGAGAGAGAGAGAGAGAGAGAGAGAGAGAGAGACTTCTCTTATTCTAAACTGTGAAATCAGACTTTGTTTTCTTTATGTGTCTATGATGTACATGGCAAATTGAGTTCTCTTCATTTTTGTGTGTAAAGTCCACTTGCTATTTAGTACTGTGCCTTAGTCAGGGTTTCTATTCCTGCACAAACATCATGACCAAGAAGCAAGTTGGGGAGGAAAGCGTTTATTTGGCTTACTTCCACATGGCTGTTCATCACCAAAGGAAGTCAGGACTGGAACTCAAGCAAGTCAGGAAGCAGGAGCTGATGCAGAGGCCATGGAGAGATGTTCTTTACTGGCTTGCTTCCCCTGCCTTGCTCAGCCTGCTTTCTTATCGAACCCAAGACTACCAGCCCAGGGATGGCACCACCCACAATGGGTCCTCCCACCTTGATCACCAACTGAGAAAATGCCCCACAGCTGGGTCTCATGGAGGCACTTCCCCAACTGAAGCTCCTTTCTCTGTGATAACTCCAGCCTGTGTCAAGTTGACACACAAAACCGGCCAGTATATACTGAAATATGTAAAAAGAAAATTTTAATTTGATGAATTAGAAAAGGGTAGCTTTTAGACGTAAACTAGGTGAAGTTCATTCTTCTCTCTAGAGTTCTAAGGGCAGATCTGAGAGAAGGATTTGAGGGTGTGTGTTGCTGGAAGGGTTCCCACACAGTAGTTTCAGAAAGAGATATAAGCAAAGTTGAGGGAGAGGGTAAAGGAAAGGCAATCGAAGGTTACTACAGGGAGCAGTGAGGATGCCTTCACTCCCAGGATGTCTCAGAACATTGAAGGAACTTTCGAGGATGGTCCATCTGAAGACTTCTAGGAAATCTGAACCATTAATTCTACCTCTGGCTCTTCTGTGTCCCATTTGATAGCTGTCCTAAAGGAATTAGCTTCTCACTGTGGCCTGAAAGATGCCCGTGATTTTGGAGAACATCCAGGGTGCCAGGTTAACCAGGTTAATCCGAATTCCTTCTAAGGCCCCTATATACATCTCATTGGGGCAAAAGGGAGATCCCAGGATTCTGTGGAGGCCACCTGTGCTCAGGTACAGAAAGGCACCAAAGACTGATTCACACGTAGGACTTCCCTCTGTGAGAGTCAGGATGTCTGGAGAGGGAGGCATGTAGAAGACCTAGAATTTCAATGAATAAATCCTTTCATCAGGAGTTCCTGGAAGTTTGTGCTGTTTTATTCTACTATTTGTACTTGAACAAGAAGAAAATCGAGATACACATCTCCGCTTGAAGAATTCTTAATTGCCCTCACGCTTGCCAGTCAATGTCAGTGCTGTTTGGAGAGAAAGATTAGAGAGCCTGTGTGCTGTCTTGACCAGGAAGGAGCACACTGACTGATAGGCCTCCTGATCTTGATTCTGATTTTGTTGTTATCTCACTGGAATCAAATGCCTTGCATTCAACAAAGACGGCTTTGGTGCTGTTACGGTAGGGCAATCTTTTGATCATGCTATTTATTAAGTTGGGATGTCCTGTTTTCAATATTGACCTAGATAAGAGTTGCGTCTGCTACCTAGTTACCTGCCTACTTATGAAGGTGGTCTTATAAAACAGTTTTTGAAAAGTTCATAAAATGCTGAAGAAAACCGTCAGAGAATGAGGTAACACTCACTTCTACAACTGGTATCTAAACATAAGAAATGTTTACGAATTGTTGTTTTTTTCTTTGGATAGTATTTTTAATGGATGCAATTAAATGTTGCAACAGAGCAGAGATGAAAATGGCTGAGAAACTGCCCCCAGTTATGTTATTCTTTTCTCTGCTCTTCCATTGAGAATCAGCTACCACTAGGTACACCATTGAGCATGCCTGTATGTATCTCATCTGTATTCTTATCCTTTCACACATGTTGAGCAACTTAGTTTTTTTGGTCACTGAAAATTTGTTCATACATCTGTATATATGAATGTGTATATGCTGATCTACATGCATGTTTGTGTACATATGTGTGTATGTATTCATTTCCACATAGACTTAGTGAATTCATTTTTAAGTATTGCTTAGCTTTTCTTCATATGAATATACCCTGATTTCTTATCCTTTCTCACAATAAAACCAGGTATTTCTCGGGTTCCTTGTTTGTTGTTTACCATTGCAAGCAATATCCAGAGGCCATTCACGTGGGGGCTTCTTGCCATCCAGCAGTGTATAGTTTTCTTTATTGTCACTGTGGCAGAATGTCTAACAGGACCAACCTACAGAAGAAAGGCTTATTTTGGCTCCTAGCTTAGAAGGCATAGGCCCAGGTGCTTCTAGCTTGTGGCTCTCATGGAATTTTATGAAGGTGGCCCAATACAAAACCTAAATTTACTTGAAACATGATAAGATTTATTTTGGGGGGTGTGATTCAATTATATAGTTTCACCCGGAGACTTTGTCGATGACAGAGTTGTGTTGTTATAGTAAAAGGTTGGACATACCTAGTAGTCCATTATGGTTCGGAAGGCATGGAGGTGGAAGGAGCTTGTTCCATGGTGGAAAGAGCAAGTAGCAACAGGAAGTAGAAAGCTTGAGCCCTAAGTGAGGCAGGCTCTAACTCCTAACGTCTGCTCCCCGCTGACCCACTTCCTCAAGGCGGGTCCCACCTGGAGGCTCCAGTCTCCACAAACACCGCCTCCAACTGGGGCTTAAGGGAGATGCAGTCAAAATATAGCAAGTCACAATGAGTATCCTAGGATATGAGCCAAGAAGCAGGGCTGTTGTTTTGTTTTGTTTTGCTTCGAATAGGGTCTTGCTATATAACCTTGACTGACCATATAGACCAGGCTGGCCTTGAACTCAAAGAAATCCACCTACCTCTGCCTCTGAAGTGCTTGGACGAAAGGCCTGTACCGCCACACTTGGCACCACCATATATATATATTTTAACCCTAATCAATATAACCAATAAATTTAGCAGGGCTCCTGAGCCGTTGTATTCTGCCAGCAGGTCACAGTATTCACTCATAGTCACCAGCCCGTAGGATTTTGCTTCTCCTTAGTCTTCACTCTTCACTCTGGTAATGAGTATGAAAAGGGTTTGTTGTTTTACCTTGACTTATATACATTTTTTTTTTTATTAATGTTGGGTACTGAACTTAGTGTCTGCTAACACCTGTAGTGCCATTGAGCTACATATCTAATTCAAGATTTTGTTTCGAAATTAGTTTTTATTTACTTTATTTTTATAGAGCTATATGTTGTGAAATGTTAATCATATATGATTATCTTTATATCTATATATTTTATATATACTATATAGTATATATACATTATATACTATATAGTATATATACATTATATACTATATAGTATATAATATACAATATATATATATATATATATATATACACACATGTATGTATATATATCTTCCCAGAACCAAAGTGAATTTTTTGCTGCATCATCCTCTGGTTAAGCATGTCTTTCCTTCAAGTATGTTGTACTGTCTCTCTGCCATGCTGCATTCCCATCAATGTGAAGGGCTGGTTTAGGTTCTCTGGTTGCCCAGTCTATTTATTCTTAAGTGAGTTCCTTTTTTTTTTTTAATTTGTGTCCCAGTTTTTCCCAACCTCCTGGCCCTCTTCCCATTTTCAAACCTCTTCATGCATGTATTTTTCTTTTTCCTCTGTGAAATGAGTGTAACAGTAGTACCATATAATAGGGTTGTTACAAAATTAGTCAATGCAGAGGGGGTACTGCCGATCCTAGCACATGGTAATTGGGGTGTGTGTGTGTGTGTGTGTGTGTGTG
>NW_022196914.1:63463382-63465709 GCF_008632895.1 Mastomys coucha | reverse complement strand
TGTGTGTGTGTGTGTATGTGTATATGTGTACCTGCGCATGCACATGTACTCATATATATGCAAGAACCTTCAATTTCCTCCAATCTTTCAAGTTTATTGAAACAACAAAATGCATCATCCTGGTTCTTTTAATTATTCCCTGAATATGAAGTTCGCATTGAGCCAGGTGATACTCAGATCCCTGAGCCCTGGGGTGGTATATTTCATTGTTCTTGGGAAGAGTCAAGATTAAGAATTCAGGAGTTAAAGACAAAAGTCCTACAATGTGTCTTTAAATACACCGTTCAGCTGCATAAGATTAGCACATTTTTCTTGGCAAAGAACACCTTTTCCTTTTTAGCTGAGTCTTTTTCGTAAGCAGCCTTTCTTGTTTTTCTTTCCACACACTTCCTGTGCCTCTCTCTGTGTCATCTGCCTTACTGGATTCCCAGACTGGAGCAGTCCCTTCCTGCCACTTCCTACCCTCTGATTTTTAAAAAGAGCAACAGAATTGTGGTCATTGGTTGTGCAGCGTGTTTCCCTTCTATTCTGCAGGCCCTGGCAGGGTGGGGGCTGGGGGACAATCCTAGTGGGAATGCTCTGGCAGCCTGTGGCTAGGACACAAAGCTGGAAGAGAAGATCCTTGCTTTCTGTCAGGTGTTTGCAGGTAGCTCTAAGGTCATCTGCTTCCTGAAGTCTGCTCATTGGTTTGCAAGGGACGGCCTGGGTTTTAACTTAGGTGGGTGGTAAGGGACACTTGTTGAGTGTTTCTGCATTAAGTGAAAACAGGGTGTCAGAGATGTTGGTGGTCCCCACAAAGCCTGGGGCTGAGGGCCTGTGGAGGTTCTGCTGCTGTTGAGGAAGAAATGTATAAACCGGGTAGTGGTGGTGCACGCCTTTAATCCCAGCACTTGGGAGGCAGAGGCACGTAGATTTCTGAGTTCGAGGCCAGCCTGATCGACAGAGTGAGTTTCAGGACAGCCAGGGCTGTACAGAGAAACCCTGTCTTAAAAAAACCAACAAACAAAACAAAACAAAAACAATTTTAGGGGATGGCGAGATGGCTCAGCGGGTAAGAGCACTGACTGCTCTTCCGAAGGTCCGGAGTTCGGATCCCAGCAACCACATGGTAGCTCACAACCACCCATAATGAGATCTGATGCTCTCTTCTGGGCTCACGGCCATTGTACAGCTACAGTGTATTCATACACATAAAATAAATAAAATAAATCTTTTAAAAAAAAAAAGAAATGTATGAGGTGTTCAAAGCTTCCTAGACACAGTTATGTGGCCTTTGTAAAGGGAAGTGAATGAGCCAATATTAGGGTAGTATAAATCAGAAACCAGGGACAGGTGCCTCTGTACCACTGATAAGCATCATGAGTTACATGTTGTGTCAAAGCAGGCATGTACTAAGCATGCTGTATGTCTTAGTTTTGTCTCATAATTCTTTGGAGCAGCTGTCATGGCCCCAGTTTACACATGGAGAAACCGGGGCTCTGCTAGGAACACACAGTCACTCTAGAACTCACCATGGATCTCCCCAGATGTTCTTTACTCTCCCTTAGCACCTCCCCCATGCGCTCTGTCTACCCATAAAGAACTCTCTTGGGGAAGCCAAAATACTGTTTCTGTTTTCTTTTTCATTCTCCAGTCAAGATGGATTTTAACAAAAAACTAGAGACCAAAATGATTAGCAGTGTGGTCTGAACATTTGTGTAATTCTCTGTGAATTTGTTTAACATGTGTGCAGTTTGACATCTTCTAAATACTAGGACCTCGTTTATAAATAGGAGAGACAAGAAGACCCTTCTCTTCCCCCATGTGGGTGCATACACTGCCTATGCTCCTGTAGATTGAATGGCCATGATGCCCAGTACCATGTCAGACACTCAGTCCTGTAATTCCGGTGGAGTGTATGTGTGTGGGTGGGAAATTCCTTTTATAAATGAACCCGTGTGATGGGCACCGGCCAGATGTGAGATCATTTAAACAGCATCCTCTCCCAGTCTGCAAAGCTGGGCTGCTACCCTTTCCTGGGACCCTGGTCATTCACCTCATGCCTGCTAAACTGATGAACTCTATCAAAACAGCTCTGAAGAGTCTGCTGTATCTCCTGCTTAATTTCAACCCTAATCAGGTCTCATTATCAGAGCCTTATTGCTTGCTGGCAGTAATTTGCTTTGGGTACAACTCAGAGTGGTGTTGAAATTTTTATTTTGCCTTCAGAAAATTGGTTTACCTAAAACACTTTCCCCCCAGATTTCCCTGTGGAAAATTGGTTCTTTTAATTTAGGTATCTTGTAATTTTTCTCATTAAAAATGTGTGGCATGTGATTTCATTAGGT
>NW_022196914.1:63460250-63463372 GCF_008632895.1 Mastomys coucha | reverse complement strand
TTAAGTGGGTTGACATATGTGCTGAAGCGTAATTGTGCTGGTTTTTGGAGCTCTATCAGTAATTACATCCATAAACTTATTGTCTATGGTAAAATATGTTAACTGGCCTTTGACATAAAATTCATTAATTTGAATCAATATATAATGTTCTGAAATGCTCTAACAAAGGATCATTGACTGACGGGTAGAATGTGGCAGAAGCCATGTTTCTCTATGAACAACTGTAAGCAGCAATATTTTCTAAGTGGTTGTCAATACCATGAATCCCCAAACACACATATTTTGAAGCTTGTAAGAAAATTGAACTATGACATGAACTCAATAACTGGATTTGCTCATTTATAAACTTTGCAGTGTTGTGCTGGCTTCTTGGCTAGGTCTTGGGATTCTAGACCTCTCATCGGCATGTCTGGAGATGCGGGGATGCTGAATGACAGGATGGCTCTCTGTCATTAGGTGGTGGCCTAGAGAAGACTGTTCTTACTCCCCTTTAGAGAAGAACGGGGCTCCCGACGGTGCCTCGATATGAACGATATGAGCAGATTCTATGCAGACTGGCTTTTCTCCTTTCTTAATGTTGAATAACTTTAAAAGGCAAATTGAAGTGCACCGGGATTGTGAAGCAAATTTGAATTCAAAGTAAGGGTTTCATCAGGATTTCAATCCCAGGGTTTTCTTTTGGCTTGCAACTACAGACATAGGAGAGTCACATTATTGTGAAACCTTGACAAAAGAGAAATCCTGTGATTAGATACAGGCTTCATGCATAATCTCTAGTTTGCATCCTCAGCATTTTTAGGAAAGTGAAAACCATGGGAGAAAAGCACTAGGTGGCTTTTCTACCCCCATTGTTTCCTCTCTTCCCAGAGGATGCGCAGGCCAGCCCACAGCCTTGTGACTTTTTCTGAAGCAGCAGTGCAGTTTTGAACTGAAGTGAGGCCTGAGGGCTCAGGAGCTGTGAGTGGGCAGAGGACAGAAGCAGCCAAGCCACAGTTGCACCCTCCTTAGTTGCAGGAGCCTCAGTTTCCCTTGGACATTTTTCTCTGTCTCCCTGTCTCTCTGCCTGTTTCCCGCTCCTCTTTTCCCCATTTCTCATTCTTCCTTCTGTCTTTCCTCTCTTCCTACCTCAGCTACTGTCTGCCAAGGCCTCTTGGCCTTTGGGTGCCTTGTTGGCTTTGGCCCAGTGCGGAGACCCCAGCAGGAGACTGGAGGGAAACAAGAACAGAAAGTAAGACCACAGTCATTGCCCTTCTACCTGCTTGTGGCACTGATGCAGGTCAGCTGAGTGCTGTCCTACAAAAGCACCCCTTTCAGCTCTCTGCTTCAGATTTTGGAAGCAGGACTCTCCCTTAGAGATGGTAGCCAGCAGTCATGTGTAAGCACTCTGTCAAATGCTTTTCAGACTGCCTCCAAACCCAACAGTGTTTTCTCTATCCTGCAGAATTCTGACTGGAAGCCTAGGTGTGGTTCAGTTCATAGCATGCAACTCTGTCCTGGATATATAAAATTTTGTATCACTCACTGATTTAGGAAGTATTTATGGACATCAGCTGGGCCAGGTAGAGAACAAATGAGAGATGTTTTCTGCTTTTGCGATGCTTAGGGAAAGAGTAGAGCGACACAACTTTAATACAGTTCCTCATGTTGGTGTGACCTCAACCATAAAGTGATTTCATTGCTACTTAACTGCGATTTTGGCAGTGTTATGAATCATTATGTAAATATCTGTGTTTTCTGATGTTTTTAGGTGAACCCTGTGAAAGAGTTGATGTATCCCCCCTCCCAAAGGGGTCACAACTCACAGGTTGAGAACCACTGCTAGACTGTGTCAGATATCTTATGAAGTAAAGATAGAGGAGGAGGAGGTGGGGTGATCTTCTTTAAGGAGGGACACATATGAGTCTTCCTGAATTAAACGAAACATGGAAAGGGAGACTTTTTCCAGTAAGTGCTGTCCTAGGATTCCTGGAAGTGGTTGGAGAACCCTAGGAATAACACAGAGACCAGTTTGGCCAGAGCAAAGCATATACATTTCCAGTCTGCTTTATATGTGAGCTGGGATCCTGGCCTGAAGAGATAAGGAGCTTTTAAGGTCACCACAAATTTTCATTGTTTACTGTGGATGCAATGAGACCAGCTGCCTCCCGCTCCTGCCACCATGCCTGGTGGAGGGAACTGTCCAGCTCTGGGCCAACAGAAACACTTTCTTCCCTTAGATTGATTTTTTTTTCCCAGGTATTTTGTAACAACAAGAAAAGTAACTAATGCATTTACTAACCATGAAATTCAGTGAACGGATTTCAATAGACACTGTTAAAAGTGACCTTATTCAGTGCACATAGAAGAACACCAGTCCTGGTACAGATGCTTTTGATTTACCAGTTAGTAAACATTCTTAATATACATTAGGAAAAAACTGTGACTAGTACAACAAAGCCATGGTTTCAAGGTGAGTGTGTGTGTGTGTGTGTGTGTGTGTGTGTGTGTGTGTGTGTGTGCTGAGACAGAGTTTATCTGTGTAGCCATGGCTGTCCTGGAACTTGCTCTATAGACCAGCTGACTTTGAACTCAGGCATCTGCCTCCCTGTGCCTCCTGAGTCCTTGCATTAAAAGCATGCACCACCATCTGACACAATATTGTTGTTGTTGTTTTAAATAACTATATATGTAGAAGATTTAATAGTACAAGAAATATATGAATCCAAGAAAACAAAAAATGACCAGAGAGAGATTTGGGACACAACCCAAAGCATTATTAATAAAGTCCTTTTATAAAGTGACCCCTGTCTCAGAACACCTTAAGAATCACCCCTTTTGTGAGGGTTTTATGGTCTTGGTTTTGTGGTTTTGTGCTGGAGATGGAACCCAGGGCATCTCTCTTCATCAGGCAGTCTGCCATCGATTTTAACTGCTAACCTCATCATCAATTTAACTGTTTTAAAAAGAATAAAAGTAGATGAGAAGAGACCCAGAACATTGCTGCTAGTACTGAGAGATTACTTTATGTAATAGAGAGGAGGAGGGGTGGTGGTGGCGGAGGTGGTAGTGGCGGCAGCAGCGGTGGTGGTGGTGGCGGCAGCGGAGGTTGTGGTGGTGGAGGTGGTGGTGGCGGAGGTGGTGGT
>NW_022196914.1:63440455-63460155 GCF_008632895.1 Mastomys coucha | reverse complement strand
GGTGGTGGCCATGGCGGAGGTGGTGGCGGGCAGTGGTGGTAGAAAGAACCCACTAGGTCTTGGTCTGCTCTCCTGCTGTGAGTAGCCCTTTCCACATCCTGGTTTCTCATCTCTAGACCTAATTTGAAAACGTGACTTTGAAGGAGTATGAAAGAATTGTTCCCTTCTTCATAATATTATTAATGTTAGAAGTTTTCATAAATTATTTTTGTGATGAATCCAGAATGTGCCCTATCTATTAGGTGATCCATTCCATCAGTGATCCCTATTTGATATGCTTGGTAATTGTTCAATCTTCCTGGCTCATGAATCCCATCAATCAATTTATTTTCATGGAGTAGTCTTACTTAGAGAGGTCCCGTCTAGATTGCTTTATTGACGTTCAGGGGCCTCTTTAGTGGCGTCTAGCTGAAATAAGCTTTGTTGTGCTTACGTCGAGTGTTTAATAAGAACTTTGATAAAGTGGTTTTATCGCAGACAAAGACCATCTCGGACCTGGGTGGGGAAGTTTACTTCTCAGAATGAACTTGATTGTTTCTTGAATGAAAACTACTTTGAATAGATTTTTAAGAAGCAGCCTAAGAAGCCCCTGAACAACTTGTGATCTGTTATGTGGTTTTCTGCTCTCTGCCTTCCGTATTTTAAATTTCAAGGCTGGGAATAGCTAAGGATAGGTTCTTTTGAAAAATGAGACTCATGCCAAAGTTATAGGTACACTTAATTTTAAATTTTCCTTGAGGCTCTTATTTTTCAAAAGAGTAACTTACATGTGATTTAAAGAATTAGACTTTTATAAATAGTTGGCTATAAGCAGCTAAATCACTGGGCACCCACTATTCCACCCCTGATGAATTATTTTCCACAAAGCGTTCTTGTAAATATGTTTATGTGTTGCACATTAGGCTAAAGTACTAAACTATCAGATCTGTGATGTCAAGGGAACAATAATTTCTTTAAAAAGTATGATGTGTAGTGTTAAGGGATGTTAATAATTTCTAAAACAATTTATCGAACGGGTGAAAGCTTGGTAGGAGCATTTACCACCAAGTGAAGTATGTCTCATTAAATTTCTACATTATGCACATATCAACTCTTTTTCTTTCGTCATTTTAATGGTTTATTTACATAATTGAGGAGGACTACATTTGTTAACTAGTGGTTATCATAGCAGAATTATTTTGGTTAAGCCTACCTAAGCAAATTTGGAATGCGCTTGTTTCTTGAAACTAATAGCAAAAGGAATTCTACTCCCCAGGCCCCACTCCCCAGCTCTTTGCAGAGAAGACCTTTGATTTGCATATGTAAATAAGCCATTTAATTCAGAGAACCCTGAGGGGCCCACCCAGATCCAATCTGTTAGTTTGCTGATGTTGATGTCATTAGGCAGGAGGTAAATGGTATCCAGAGATTGATGTCTCAGTCTGGAGTTACAGATACCAGGACTCTGAGGGCTACTGTTTAGGAAGAGAAGCCAGTTCTTGGGATTTAGCAAATGAGGGAAAAAATACCTACCAACACAGATTTTGCCTTTAGTGTTGGTGTGAATGACAGAGTTTAATGTTTTTCTTGAATATAGTAAACTATCCAATCAAATAAGCTTGTTTACTGTTGCTATAAGAAAATAGCTGAGACCAGATAATTTATAGAGAATACAGTTTTTGTTATTTATATATTTATTTACTCAGTATCTGGAAACTAGCAAGTCAGAGCATGGCACTTCCCTCTGCTCCTTAGCTTCTGATGCCTTTGTTGCTATCTTGTCACCTGATGAGCCTATCCCATAGTGAGACAGGGCAAATATGCAATCTCATATCTTTCTTCCTCTAATATAAAGTTACCAATGCCATCACAGGGGTCCAGCCCTGATAACTTCATCTAATCCTAAATCCTTCTGGAAAACTCCACCTTGAGATATCATGAATATGTGAATGTAGGAATGAGATTTCCAGTATCCACATTTTTTTGGCATTTAAGCCATAGCATGTAGGGAGTTGATTTCTGGGAACTGTATGAGCTTTATTTGCTTTTTAAAAAGATGTGCGGCATAGAGGCTGGCGATGTGGCTTAGTAGTAAAACACTTGGCTTGTGTACATTCAACCTTCGGTTCCATCCCCAGCAACACATACACACACACACACACACACACACACACACAACTGCATAACTGTAAATAATACTATTTCCTTGACTAGGCAAGGTAGTGCTTTGTTTAAACCCCTCCCCTATATGCTAAGTAGCAAGAGTAGCAAAAAAGAAAGGAAAAGGAGTTCAGTTAAGGTCCCTGAAAATGAAGGAGAGGGCACACCTCCCTTCTTACTGAACAATGTCCTTCTCAAGGATTTCCATCTAGGGCCTAGGGTCTAATGTCTGCACATTCTACAGGGTCTCAAGATCACTGGGACTCATTCTGGAGCCTAGGGGCAGCTTAGCCACCCCCTGCCAACCTGCCCACTCTGGAGAAAACACCATGAGACTATTCTATTGAAAATTAACAGTAAAGTGAAACAATCACGTGGAGGAAAACTTGCTGGGAGTGGTCCACAATTCCCTTTTTCACTCTCTGTGCAATTCATTAAAATGGCATTAATCCTGCAGGCTCCCCCTTGGCTTCTATTAAGATGTATGACTGGAATCTCTGTGTAACTACATTGATTATTTCATACACCTATTTGTTCGTCCGCAAGCTGTCCGCTGTTACAGATTCATTGTCTTGATGACAAATGAGGACAGGAGCCACAGCCCTCACCTCCCAAAGGAAAGTGTGTGCTCCTTCTAAACCAGCCTTCCACCAAGCGGGAGTTGAAGGATTCAGATCTCAGGTTTAATATCAGTGTCTGCCTCCTGCTGACTTCATGGTACAATTAGCTAATTAAAAAAAGATAACATTTTCACCTCGGAGTCAGAAGAAGAGCAATAAACCACAGGCTCAGGATTTAGTTAATTTGCACATCGACTGTAATTGTATATTTAACGCTAAGATTAATTTTTCCCCCTGATGTAGGGAGGGCAGACACTGTGCATCGGAATCTTAAATCAGCTATAATCACTCCACAGGGAGGTCAGTCGGGGTTGGGGGTTCTCCAGATGTATTAATGTAGAGAACAATTTATCTGATAACTTCTTCTATCCAGACAGAAGAGAAAAAGCATTGAAATGCCATTCTCTTAAACTACCAAGTTTAAATGATAATCTCGAAATTATCAAACCAAATAATCTGCTATACATTTTAAAAACTTTTCTTCCCCTAAAAAAGCTCCTGGTTCAGTTGAGAGGAGAAGTTGTATTTAGCTTCTTATTTTGCTCAACAGTGGGTGTTTATGAGTATCAGTTCTGTTATCAAAGCTTTGGGAGGAATACTAGACCAGATGGGCCCAAGACTATTTTACCACTTTTTTTTTTCCTTTTGTTAAGAAAAGGATAGTGACAAGATGTATATCGGTAGGGTAGGCTCTAGAAATCCAAGTTAATAATCCTGACCTGCATGCTCCTTTCTAAATGGGAAATGCTCTGGTAGGAACTGGATGGCAGGGATAGCTGGCAATTCAAGTGGGTATGATTGATGCGTGACTTCAAAGTAATAAAGTTGTTATCAGAAGGATATTACTGCAGAAGAAAAATTAAAAAAAAAAGAGAGATTGTAAGTGCTACACCATCCATAGTTCTTTAATTTTTTTTTTTTTTTTTTTTTTTTTTTTTTTTTTGGTCCTGGATCAATCTCACCATGTAAACCATGGGAACCTTTAACTCACAGAGATCCTCCTGCCTCTTCCTCTAGAGTGCTGGGATTAAAGGCCTACCTTCTTTTTTCCTCCTGCTTTTTTTCATCACTGGGTCATTTTGCTGCCTCCTTGTTCTGACCCACGAACTGAGTCTTGGAAGCCCAGAGGTATTTCTGTCTGGCAGTGAACTGAAAGTTTTAGCACATGCTAGGCGAGTGGCTTTACCACGGTGCCCCTTCCCCAGCCCAGAGGTTCTGTGACACCATCTCTGTTTGTTTGCTTTGTGCCATCCTTGCAGTTGATACATATGTTGGGGGTAGCATTCCCTTATTAAATTCTTATTTACTGTTAATTGTACAGCTTTGAAAGATGGAAGTGAGATCTACATCAGTTCTGAGGGTCCCTATACCCAATTTTATCTTTCAAATATAGTATCATGGGTTGTATGTTTGTGTAATATGATGTTATGTTATGTTATCATCCTTGTATGATGAGGGATGGAAAGTATTAAGCTTTCTGTGTGTCCCATTTGTGTGTGCTCTCTCTCTCCTACTTTTCTTTTTCTCTTTTTCTTTCCTCCTTCCCTCTCCCTCCCCTCTCTCTCTCTCTCTCTCCTTCCCTCCTTTCTTTCTTTCTCTCTTTCTTTTTCTCTTTCCTTCCTTTCTTTCTTTCTTCCTTTCTTTCTCTGCATATGGCCATGAACAGTTGGTGTAAGGAGAGACCACTCTTCAATGTATATTTATACAATAAACTTAAGTTCTCACCTTAAACTAATATAATACACATTTAAGGGGAGTTATTGATGGTTGTCAGAAATGATGAATTCTACTGGGTGGCAAAGAGAGATGCTTATAAAACAGATGTTTGTGTCTATGTGCATTGTTTGTCTGTCTCTGTGTACAATGTGTATATGTGTGTATTGCCTGTGTGTGTCTGTCTCTGTGTGAAGTGTATGTGTGAATTTGTGTGTATGCCTGTATATGTCTGTCTCTGTATGTTTCTCTGTGGTGTGTATGTGTGTCTGTCTGTGAGTGTGTGTGTGTGTGTGTGTGTGTGTGTGTGTGTGTGTGTGTGAGAGAGAGAGAGAGAGAGAGAGAGAGAGAGAGAGAGAGACTGTGATTCCTATGTCATTTAGGTAGTATCAGCCAGGTTGAAGTCCTAATAAACACTATAAAGTCATTTTCCTAGGAAGGTGGACTTTGGGTTCAGGGAAATAATGTTCTAGTTTTCCTTAGTATGATCAGCTGACAGGAGAATAAAAAATTGCTATAAAATGTCTGAATCCTGGGCTGGGCTTGTGGCTACATTACATAACATATATATTGGCTGTTTTTAACATAATGACTTGCATGGGTTATGTGATTTTGGGGGTGTGAACATATGTGTGTATCTGTGCATATGCATGTGTGTGTATGCATGCATGCTTATTGGATGTTCAGCTTAAACAAAGAACAGTACTGTTAAACTCTGTCCCTCTCCTTTTCTGGCCATTCTCCCATCATCCCATGCCCACTTTTCCCCTTCCCACCTTTCGTCCATTTCCCATCTTCCATTCACTGTCAGGAAGGGCAGCCTCCGAAGAGCCATTTCAACTCAGCTCGACATCGGCAGAGACTAGTGGACCCAGCTGCTTCAAAAGTGAGTGTGGCCTGCCACCTTGGCCAGCCAATGTGCATGACAGTGTAGTCCCTCTGTGAGCCACTGGCTTGTGAAGTGTTGTATGTAGAGGAGGCCACATCTTCTCTACCCAAGACTGTCCAATGGAGTTCCAATAAACACTTAACAGCCAGCCTTGAACCCAAACAAGACTATCCTGTTTTTCTAGCATGTGTCTTCTGGTGAGGATGGCCAATGTCAAGGACCTGTGTGATGTCACTGAACTCAGAGCTGGGATGAGATGCCCACTAGAGTACTACAATGTGGCCAGTCACATTAGTGATATCCCCACAGTGGATATCACTGCCCAAAGCTCAGAAAGCAAACTAGTTCTGAGTGTCTGCTGCCCTTGTATTCTGTGTGTTGTCTTAGTTACATTCTCCTCCTCTTAATTAAAGAATACCCAGCTTACACCATGTAAGGGAAGAAAGATTTGTTTTGGCTTATGTTTTGAGGGCATGGATTTTTGTCTATATAAAGGAAAAGGATTTATTTGAGCTCAAAATACTGTCCTTTACAGCAGGACTGCAATGGCAGCCAGAACTTGAAACAGCTGATCAGACCGTGCTGTTTAGAAGTAAACAATGAATGTATACATGGTAGCACTCAACTTGCCTTCTGTACTCTTGTACAGGAAGGATACCCAGCCTAGGGAGTTATGCCACCCATAGTGGACCAGACATGCTGAGAAGTCCATTTCTCTGGTGATTGGAACTTCTGTCCAGTTGGCACTCGAACTTCTTCATGGTGGGGGATGTATAGTAGCAGGAGCAGCTTACAGCTGTGCTTGTGAGAACTACTGCCACCTGGGCAGATCAGGGTGCCAACAGCAGTGAACCTGCTGCTCAGGTCACTTTCTCCTTAACCCTTCTGTGTTCATTCTACTACCACAACCCATGGAATGGTGCTGGACACAGCCAACGTTGGCTTCCTTCCCTCTTCAAAAATTCCATCACAGCACACCCAGAGTTATGCCTCACTTACACCCTACATGTTTATTACCAACCAAGATGATAGTCAAAATTAAATGTCACGAATGTACTTGTATGTTCAAACACTTTACATTTATAATTGTCTGTCAGAACCTGTTTGTAAGAGGCTAGGAGTATGGGTCCTCAGCAGAGTTCTTGCCTAGCGTAGGCACCAACCTAGGCTTGATTTCCAGCACTATAAACAGATAGACAGACAAGAGCAGTTGACTTGTAAACATCCTGAAAGTTTGCTGCGAGTGGGTGGGTCAGCATCAGTACTGTAGCTGTTGCGTAGAGTGAAGTCTTCTGAAGGCCATCTATTAGCAGAAACTAGAACGTGAGGTTCTCGACTAATCAGTACACCCAAAGAGCCATGGGGGATGGGAACTGGAAAATGGAGATAGGTTAATTGACAAGTCTGTACAGAGCTGGGGAGGAAGGAAAAACAAAAGCTGTTAGCTTCTCTCCTGCCTTTCTTGTAGGCTGGCCTTACAAAGTTGTAGAAAAGCTGAAACAAAATCCAGGGACTGTGCACATGAAAATGCCCACCGTGAGATAAGTTGTCAGAACTCTGAAATCTCTGCCTGACAAGTGAATCTCCCTTTTCTGGGGCTACCAGGGCTTCAGTCTTCTATGACGTCCAGTGTGGGTCTCCTGGGGGTTGTATAATTCTTTAGAGGCCGTTGCTTCTATCTTTAGAGGCTCCATTGCTTCTAGGGCCCTACGGCACCTCTAACAATCTGCCCCTCCTGAGCTCTCTGACAGGTAGCAGGAGCCATGGAAAGTGCTTGACATTGAAAGTCAGCCATTTAAGGGTCCAAGCTGTACCATGCATAGCCTTTGATTAAGCTCACATTTACTGGCCAGCAGAAGACCATATTCATAAACGGTCCTGTGACTTAGTGAAGTTTCAGCTGACCTTTTAAAGTGCTCCACTCAAATCTTTTTTGCAAAACTCTTCCCAGGGTCAAACAAACGAGCATTCTCAGACCAAATTACCTCTCCTGTATAGTGGATATCACACACAGGGCTCTGTAGTGGATATCATACACAGGGCTCCCTCACTTACTAGACCTAAGGCCATTTACAGCAGGCAGGGCCTCGGGTGCCACCTCTGAGGGGAAAGGCTGCAGAGTTGCTGGAGTGCTGTGGCTTCTGTAATAATTTTGCCAATTTACATGTTTATTTAAACATCTCTAATTTGAAAACCAGAAGCCTATCTTAAGCACCAGCCTGGTCAATGTTTGTCTCACCAGTAAACTGCACCTTCACTTTGTATGCCACACTCTGTGTTATTGACTAAGACGTACTCATCTCCAACATAATGCAGGGCAACCCATTCTGAGCGAGTGAACTCTGAATGGAGCAGCTCACTTTGTACTGGCTATCATTTTAGTCCATCAGTAATGCTGCGTTGCCTATGTCACAATTCTTTCCACGTGGACATAGATGCCATGGTCCTTTGCCGTGTTGTTAAGGGCCTAGAGTGTCCCCCAAGCTCAGCACAACTCAGCAGTCTGTCGATACGTGCAAGGGAAAACAAACTAGCTTTACGTCAGCCTGATATCCTCACAGTGTAAGAAGTGCATCCTCATGGCTATGTGGATGGCTCAGCAAATAAGAGCCTCTGTGCTCTTCCAAAGGATGGTCTCCAGGACCCACACCCAAGAACCCACCTCGGTCTCCAGCACTAGGCGATCAGACACCCTCTTCTGGTGTCACAGGACATGGGCACACACATGCACATAAACCACACACACACATGCACATACACACACTAAAATAATTTTAAAAAGACAAACGTGTATTTTCCTATTGTAGATGACAGGTTAGAATGCAGCAGCTTCTTCTTACCCAGTTGAGCTATAATGAATGTAGCTAAAATACTGTATAAATTAAACATACCCCATTACATACACACACACTTCTTGCTCTTTGATGTTCTAAGGGTAAATCTTAGTATTGTCTGGAGTTCATTTCTTTCCATCTTAGCATTTTGAGAGACACCATGTCTTAGATGCATTGTGTTATATATGTTGGTATCAGGAACTGGCTTGGCAGATTGCCTCTGAACTCAGTGATATCACCTATAGGCCACAGGGACCCCCGTGCATCTGTTGCCATGGCAGTCATATACATTCCCAGAGTCCCACCTCTACCTGCAAGGGGTTGTGTCACAGCCTAAATAAAAGGCAGACCCTTCCTGACTTTCACCCCTTTTTCTTTTCTCTCTTTTCCCTTTTGTCTCCATCACCCCCTCTTTGCCCCTGCCCCCACAATAAACCTCTGCCACGTGGAACTGCATTGGCCTGGGGTGGTCTGTCTGGACATGAGCCTCTGCCATTTCGACACAACAATATACCCAGCTAGAAATTAGCTAATTTTCTTCAATTTGTGGCAAAGGGCTTTTTTTTTTTTCATTTAGAGTAAGAATCATGGCTTCTTATCTACAGAAACTTGCAGAAGAACTCATTAAAGCGCAGTGAAGATGGCTGGTGCCTTAATGTGCTGTGTGAATTGGTTCGGCCATGTTACCAAATAGATTCGAAAGGTCAGATCCTTTCCTTTCCAAAACAGTGCAGAAATGGAAATCTGAGAATTATTCCCCTAATTATTAAGGAGATTTGGAGAAAGCTACTGTTTGGTTCGTGGATAAATTACTTGGATGATAAATGGGAAACAGAAATGTGTGTCTGTGTAACCAGTGACCTTTTACTGTAAGCACACTTGATTTTAATCTGAACTGTGCCATTTCAACTGGGTAACCTGAGCTGTTATAAAGAATTCATACAAATTGCAGGCTTCCGTGTGTTGCAGGGGTCAGTCAGGGACAATGCGTGTTGAGCCTACTGGCAGATATTTGAGAATACTGATTTGATTGTGAATGTCTGCCTTGCATAATGTGGGCAGGAGCACGGCCAGGTATAACAGCTTCCCATTAACAGAAAAGCGTGATACAAAAAAATACGCTTGACTTCGTTGTACTGTAGGCTTTAGCATGAGCCAGCTCTGTGGCCTTGCTTAGTTTAACTTTGAGCCCCATTGTCCTAAGGATCCTCTTTGACATGATGAGAACATGTAAAATGTTCTCTTAATCAGTATATGAGATCAGATTTCTGCTCCATCAAGCCTACTTGAAACTATCCATTTTACCATTTACTGGGATTTTTGAAAGGCAGGTCTCAGTTCTAAAAATCCCTCTGTGAATCACTTCATTCTTTACTCCTTATAACACCTTACAGTCTTATTGTTAGGTAGACTTCTACCAGGGTCTCCAGTGGAAGCTAATTTTTACAAAAGAGAAATGACTTTCATACTATTGAGGAAATAGAGTCCAGAAAATAGGAAGCTCATTTTCTGCTCAAAGAATGGCCTTTTTCTCTCCAGCCTGGAGTTTTACATTGCCTGAAAAACTTAGAAAGCCTTTTGTGCTTTGGGCATAGAAAAACAAGCTTTTAAATCTGTTTTTATTTGAATAAAAATGACGGGTTCAGGGGAGATCAAAGACAAGCAATGCTTCTCACGTTGGCTAAGCCTGTCCACTAGGACCATCAGAAGCATCTTCCACTTTGAGAATATGCTTACCTGTCTGTCCCCCCAGTTGGGAAGGCTGTTAACACAGCAAATGAACAAAGAGTGCAGCAACAAGCCAGTAGGAATAATAGTTCAAAGACTGCGGCACTGTTATTTGTGGGAGCGGCTAAAGGCTTCCGTTAAATAAAAATCAATTTGATACAGGAGCCTCGGGGACACGATCCAGTGGGCAGAAGAGGACGGGAGGTACACAGAGGATTAGCTCTCAAATCTCCTGACATTTCAGCACAAAAGGATGATGAAGATTTATTCTCCATGAGCTGTCATTTTACATCGGAGGCTTTGCTGATCCAGAATAAATAAGTTCGTAAAGATTGTATTGAAAATTCGAGCAGGTGAGGGCAAATGGTGGGAGGCAGAGCACTGAATACATTTCAAGACCAGAAAGTGTTGAAACATTCTATCCTTCCTTATAAAACAAACCCAGACTCCCCCAGTGCATAGATAATCCAGCAACCCAGACCTGCGAAGATACATCATTTGAACCTGCTGTAGGGCTTGAAAGTCCTTTCTATGAATTCTCAGCAATTTCTCTCCTTTTCTCTAATGAGAATGAGGTTTATAAAACTTGGGCTCCCCTGCTGGGAAAATCAGCCCGGAGCTATCTCAGAGCAGATGGTCTTCTCTTTTCGCTTAGTGTAAACCTTTTAGGATTGATCCTTTTTCATCCTTGCCTACCTGAAGAGTAAACATCTCTGAGACCTTAGAACCCACTGTTGAGAAGAGACCAGAATTCAGAGTTGTGGAGAGGGTGTAAACAGACAGTGGGAATCATAGGACTTTGTTTCTTTCTGTCGTGTCAAAAGAAAGTAGATTGATTTTTGTTTTTTTTTTAAGCATGGAAGGAATGGATTTTAAATTATCTACATTGTGGAGCCTTATTATGCATGGAGTTTCTAGATGGTAATTAACACCTTCCTAGTCCTGGGAATTTCAAGTGTTAAAGAATAATTTCTTCTTTTTTGGAGAATGCAATACTCGTTACTATATTTAAGGACATAGGAAGACAGGGAGGGATAGGAAGTTGGTTGCCATAATTATTCTGGGAATTTTTTTTTTTTTAAGAAAACAACATAAAATGTTGCACTACAGGAACTTTTTTTTTTTAATAAAGGGCTTTAGGGCTCATAAATTTCTAATAGAAATCTTTGAGGGAGTTTATAGTTTCTGTTTGTGTGCTCCTCTCAGCATCAGCCATCTATCAGTGATCTTTGGTCCCAACTAAAATGAGCATGAATCTCATTTCTGAGACTTATTAACTGTGACCTGAAGCCAATCACTTAATCACTGTGGGTTAGCTCTCTTCTCATTCACAAAACAGTGCCAGTTGCATCAAGTTGCCTTTGAGGGTTTGGTGAGGTAGTGACCTCGTGGTTAAGGCAGTTAATCAGTACCAAATTGTAAAAGTCTTTTAAATTGGGATTACTATTATCATAGTTATTAGGTAAATGATTACTTAAATAGTTATTAGGTAAATCATAGTCATTAGGTACATCCTTATTGCTGTGACAAAGTACCAGCTAGAAGGAGCTTAAGGAAGGGTTTCCTGTGGCTCATGGTTTAAGGGTGCTGTCCGTCAGGGTAGAGAAGGCATGGCGGTAGGATTATTAAGTGGTTAGGTATTCTGCATCTGCAGTCAGGGAGCAGAAAGCAATGAATGGCCACTTTCTCTTTTTGATGCAGCCCAGGACTCTAGCCTATGAAATGCATCACGACACTTAGGGTGGATCATCCCACTTCAAGTAATGGAATCTAGACAGTTCCACAGTGAAATGCATGGAGGCTGATCTCATAGGTAATTGTAGATCCTATCAAGTTGATAAACAACATTAACTATCATATTAGGTAAACATGGTCTACATTTTCTTGGATTTTCCTCCCTATTCTGTAAAATAGGGGCTTAAGATGTTGTGATCTTTGAGAACTAATATAACAGTACAATAGATTTTTATTAGTCTACCAGTATGTTAAGCATGAAATATTATAATCTGTAGGATTTAACTCAATATCTTCAAACACGTAGTTTAATTGACAAATCAATAAAGCAGGATGATAACAAACAGCATGGTTGGCAGCACCAGCAGGACTCTGATCTTGAACTGGGACAGATCCATGAGTTCTAGTCAGAAAAGACTTCAAGGGTTAGGAACTTTTCCACAGCGTCAGTGTCAGGCTGCATGAGTCCCAGCAGTAGCTATCAGTCATGGGTATGACAGCAGCCAAGATGGAGGCATCATCCTCTTGGTACGTTTCCTTGTGGTAGTTGCTCTCCAGCTTTGAGATCATGAAGAACTATTTTCAGATTTTGTGTACTAGCTCTGAAGCCAGAGAAGGGCTAGTTAACTCCAGAGTCCTCTTCTTGACTCCCTCAGCCTTTCACCAGTGCGAAGCAACAGTAACATCAGTTTTCTCTGGATAAGCTATTGACGGGAGGAAACTGGAAGTATTTTTAAACTCCTTGTAGTCTTCCCTTTGCGTAGTGAGTCCTCCCTCTGCTCTCCTTCCTCCCCGTCCCATCTCATCTCATCTCATTCATCCTTCATCCCCATTCTTTAGGCTTTTTGAGACAGATTCTCCCTATGTAGGCTTGTAACTCAGGTTGGCCTCCTGCCCCAGATTCCTGCATGCATGAGCCTCATGCATATAGAAGCCACCATATCTAGCGTTAAGTCCTTGGCTTTCTTAAGATTACATACATACTTACATATCATACATATGCACACATACATGCACGCACACATACTGTGTGTTCTTTGTGACTACAGAGGTCAGAAAAGGGAGTTAGATTCCCTGTAACTGAAGTTACAGATGGTTATGATCTGCCCTGTGGGTACTAGGAGGGTGACAAATGCATTTCACTACTGAGCCATCTCTCTAGCCTGTTCTTATCTACTTTGCTGCCTCTTGGTGGCCATTACTAGCTGGTGAAGAGAGGCTCTGCATCTAGGTACCCTGGGGATCTCTGGCTTTAACGATCACATTCTCTGTGTGTGTGTGTGTGTGTACAGAATTTCCAGATAAATATAATATAGTTTTGTAAGGCTACAGCTTGAGAAATTTTGAAAAACTGGAGCATCCTGTACAGAGCAGTCCTATGCCACAGCATACAGGTCAGGAAACAACATGGCAGGCACCCCTGAAAAACACTCTTTTCTCTGGATGAGCAGCCCCCTGTAAAAGATGGGGTTTTAAGGTTAGAATGACAGAAATTGCCATAGGGTTGCCTTTTCTTGATTTTACCTGACTCTTTCCCTTCCATCCTGAGAGTTGTGAACTTGGGAGGAAAGTAGAGTCTCTTGGTGAGCGGGAGGCCACCTTTTGTCATAGGGTCAGCCATTTGGTGTGTCCAGCATTAGTTAGATACAAATAACCAGATCGGTAAGTACCTGCCACGGTTTAGATCAGAAGGAGAACCTTGTGGTGGCCAGCAGACAGTACTTTTCTCTCTGGCTGTTATTCAAGTCTATGGGACAACTCTCTCTGACTGTCAGTTTCAACTCCTGAGACTTAGTTGTCAGTTTGCATGACAAAGTCACACCACAAGGAAAATGCACCCCCCTCCCCGCCCCATCTCTCAGGTGACAAGATCCCTCTGTGTGAGACCATGTTCCATTTTGAATGTCTATGGCCATCCTTAGAAACCTGTAACAAACAGTTCCAGTTCAGCAAAGAATTCACTGCATGAGTTCAGTTGCCTGCCCTTAAAACCCAAGAAGCAGCAAAGAAGAAAGAGAGGCTAGGGTCAGAAGGGGTGGTTTCTGTCTTCAGCCATTATACAGTGTCTTGCCAACTTTCCAGGCATGGCCGTATACAAAGAAAATCAGGGCTCTTTCAGCATTTGAAAGCAAGCAGTCTGTCTCAACTTACAAAGTTTGTTTCTGTTGGCATCAAAAAGACCTTCCTACACACTGATGGAGAGACAAGAAACATAGGTAGATGGTTCTCAGAAAAGCAAATGTGGGATTGGGAAGACAGCAAGCATGGAGAACAAGTTCAGTCCCCAGCACCAATGTGAGAGGCCAGATGTGGGGTTGGAGAGATGACTGAATTGGGAAGAGCACTTGCTGTGTCTGCATGAGGATCTGAGAAGCCACATAAAACTCTGAGCATGGGTGTGTGCCCCTGCAACCAGCTCTGTGTGAGGCAGAGACAGGTGGATCACTGGGGCTTGCCAAGAGCATCCTAACATAAGGGCCAATGAGAGATGCTGTCTCAAAGGAATGAAGTGGCAGGTAATAGAAGACATCTGCTAGCCTCTTTCGGCCTCTGCGCATGTGCACCTATGCTTAGGTATGAATACACCATATACGTACACACTTGTGAATTCTCTGTCTCTTTCTCTCTTTCTCTGTCTGTCTCTCTGTCTCTGTCTGTCTGTCTGTCTGTCTGTCTGTCTCTCTCACATACATACACACACACATACATACGCATGCACATACTAGAAACTGCAATATAATTTTTTTAAAAAGCCAAGCATGGTGACACACAATGTAATCTCGGTGCTGGGGAGAGGGAGTCAAGAGATTTCCTAGACCCACTTGCCAATCAGCTTAAAAACTAATCAGTAAGCCCTAGGTCTCAGTAAGAGACCTCATTAACACACACACACACACACACACACACACACACACACACACACCACACATATACACACAGACACATAGACACATACATACTACACACATACACACATATGCCACATGCCATATACATGCACCACCACACACACAGACACACACACATGCATCACACAGACACACACACACAGACATACACACATGCACACACACACAGACACACACACATATGTGATGAGTAGCTCCTAAGGAACACCTGACCTATGTCTTTGACATACAATATGCCTTCACATACACACATATGTGCACGCACCTGTATATATACAAGCATACATTCACATATACACATGGAAAATAAAGAAAAACCAATATAGTTAATGACCTTTTGCATAAGAAATAATTCTCAGAAGTATACTGCTCTAAGAAGTACAAATTAAAATATGTTCTAACATATTTCAAAGTTCTAAAAGGGAGCCTGATATAGCTGTCTCCTGAGAGGCTCTGACAGTACCCAACTAATACAGAAGTAGAGGCTCACAGCCATTCATTGGACTGAGCACAGAGTCCCCAATGAAGGAGCTAGAGAAAGGACCCAAGGAGCCGAAGGGTTTGCAGCCCCTTAGGATGAACAGCAATATGAACTAACTAGTACCCTCAGAGCTCCCAGGGACTAAACCTCCAACCAAAGACTACACATGGTGCGACTCATGGCACCAGCTGCATATGTATAGCAGAGGATGGCCAAGCCGG
Organism: Mastomys coucha; assembly: GCF_008632895.1. Classification (NCBI taxonomy): domain Eukaryota; kingdom Metazoa; phylum Chordata; class Mammalia; order Rodentia; family Muridae; genus Mastomys; species Mastomys coucha. The sequence goes on along the minus strand of NW_022196914.1, from coordinate 63,444,887 downwards.
TCATCAATGGGAGGAGAGGCCCTTGTGCCCCAGTATAGGGGAATGCCAGGGCCAGTAAGCAGGAGAGGGTGGGGTGGTGAGCAGGGGGAGGGGGAAGGAACAGGTTTGTTTTTTTTGTTTGTTTTCTTTTTTCAGAGGGAAAACAGGGAAAGGAGATATCATTTGAAATGTAAATTTAAAAATATCTAATAAAAAATTAAATAAATAAATAAAAATTTAATTTTCTTTTTGAACAGAATACAGCCTAAACTTAGTAAAGCTTTTTTCACCGTGTAGATTATGAAATAACATCTCAGTTGATGGGAGAGCAGTCAAACTCATAGAAGTTTTGCCTCTTAAAGATAAACTGCATGAGTGTGAAACAAATTTCTTTTCTGTCCTGGCTTGATATGCTTGAGAATAAATGGTGTAAATTAATAAATTTCTTATCAAATAAAAGTTCTAAGAAATTTAAAAGTTTAATAATATTTTCTAGGGAAATAAATATATATATGTGTGTATATATTATTGTATATTATATACATATGTATTGATATACATGCATATAGATATACATATATGGTACATATGCATTACTTTATATATAAATATAATCTATAACTATAACTATGTAATTTTATATATTTATAAATTATATATATATATATATAATTGTATATACGTTTTTTACTAACATTGCTGATGGGCATGAGTTAGTATAAGCTCTTTAGAGAGATATTTAGCAATACTAACCTGAAGTACATATACGTGTACCAGCACCACTGCATACACTGGCTTCTTGGTGAGGAATGGTAACCATCAGATACTCCAGCATATATATGAAATGAGCTAAGGGCAAGATTATTCATTACAGCATAAATTTTAATATAAAAATATTGGAAATAACCCAAGCAGCCTTCAGAAGTTTTCTGAATGGACAAACTGTAGTTTACTTGTGCATAGTCGTCACATAGCTGTGAGAGAAAGCAGATACTCTTTTCATGAGGGAGATTCCACCAGGGAAAAAAATCAAAGGGAAGAGGGTTAATGTGCTTTTTTAAATATTAGCTCTGTCTGGGAGAGCAACATAGGAGATGGATAGTATGGTGTTAAATTAAATATCTCTTTATACATGTGAACGTATTACATATTCAAAGCAAATTTTAATTAAAGTTTACTATGTATGGTTAAAGTATATAACATGATTACACAAATAGATGTATGTGTCTTACACCTGTGATGCTGCAGGTGTATATATCCATCTCCATACAATATAATATATTACTATTATATCTATTTTACTATTAAAAACATGTAACAAAGGAACATATCCATCAGATTTTTTTTTAATGTAACAATAAATTCCAAATCCAGGCCTAGTATAATTCCAGAACTGAAAAGGTAGAGACAGGGGAATTACAAGGTCCAGGACAGTCTATGCTCCATAGCAAGATGCTGCTTAAAAGGATAAATAGAGAGAAAAGGAAACAGAAACCAAGGCTTGTAGGTGTGGCTCAGTGATCATGAGGACTTGCTGTTCTTAAAGAGGCTGTGGGTTTGGTTCCCAGCATCTTTATCAGGAGACCCACAATCATCTGTAACTCCAGTTCCAGGGGATCTGATGCCCTCTTCTGGCCTCCACGGGCACATATGGTATATATACAAAGAAACACACACACATAGGCACATACACCTAGATAATTTAAGAAAAAAAGAAACCAAGAACCTTCTAACCCAGAGTTTCTTCTTTTCCTGAGTTATTTTCAAATATCCCATAGACGACTGACCACTTCTGACTTCTACTGGATCCTTCTAACAGTGGGCCATTAAAGCACATCCACTAAGCTGGTGAGTGCTTTAATCACAGTGCTCAGGAGTCAGAGGCAGGCAGATCTCTGAGTTAGAGTCCACCCTGGTCTACAGAGTGAGTTCCAGGACAGGCAGTTGTTATTCAGAGAAGTCTTGCCTCAAAAACAAACCAAAAAATAGAACACATCTACTTATCTTTAAGTGTTAATGCCTTTTTCTAATTATTATTTGAGATTTCTAATATTTCTAATTATTATTGTGAGAGGGCATGGGAATCCTGGTGCATGTGTGTGGGGTAGAGGATAAGTTTTCAGGCGTCACTTCTTATTTCCCACCCTGTGAAAGGGTGACTCTTGATTCTGTTCCACTTCATACTCCATGCTATCTAGCCTGTAGACATCCAGGCCATTCTTCTCACTCTGCCTCTCTTCCCAATTTAAGACTTCTGGGATTACAGATCTGTGCCATGGCATCTGGCTTTTTTCTGTACGATCTGACAACCAAGGTCATCAGGCTTATATGACCCAGTTTTACCCATTGAGCCATCTTGTTGGCCCACATTTACCAAGTTTTATTATAACAAAGAGTAGCATATACTTCAGGACAACATAGAGAAGAAAAGGCCCATAAATTTATCCCAGTGTTTTCTAGTTTACTGTCTGTGTACTTAACCCATTCAGACAGTTCTATAGAAAGTGGATTCTACTTGCTTTCCATGCTGCTGTCTATGAGACGTATAAACACAATACTAGAGCCCTTCAAAATGACAAAGTGGAAAATACCTCAGTTCTGTTAATGTGTACTGAGCATCCATTTTGTGGCTGACTTTGAATCAGGTGATTACAGTCAGCTTTCTCTTGAATCAATTTCTCTTCTTCCTCTCTTCCTCCTTCCTTTCCCCGCCTTTTCTGCCTCCTTCCCTCCCCATCTCTTTTCCCCTTCTCTCTCTCATACTCACGTGCAGATATTTCAAGTTTGATACTATTCCAAAGGTGTGAGACACTGCTGATTCTGCCAAGTAACGTGCACCCAGAAGAACACAAGTATCAATAAACCTTCACAGACCAGTGGCAACCAGCACCCATATAAACAAAATGGAGTCACCAACAGGCAGAGCTTTCCCTTGGGATAGTCTAAGCAGTTTTCTACTGACTTTTTCGACTGTCTTTGTGCTTCATGCTGTTACTTGTAACAATGGCTACCATAATCCTGTTAGATAGGAGGCATAAATTCTCATGTTCGATAACACAGGAAGTTAGCTGTAGTTTATGAGAATTTATTACTTGTTTCATAAAGAAATAGGAAAAAGACATCCAGGGGCTGGCAACACAAGCAAAGGACAAATGTTTAAGGAGAAGAAGCTAATTACCTAGCTTTGACCCTCATATGTTATACACATGTATGAGATCATCACATAGCATCCAATAAATATATATAATTAGGAATATAAGTAGCCCCATCCTAATTTATTCTTCAGTAAAATGGCAGTTGTTTCTGTTTCCTTTTGTGTCCAAGGAAAGGCTGTACTGGGTTACAAGGTACAATGATGAACTAGTACAAAGAATATATTCATCTTGGATTTTAATATTTCTTTTCTTCTTTTGTTTTGTTTTGTTTTGTTTGTCTTGTTTTTTTGTTTTGTTTTTTTTTTATTTTATTTTTTTGAAACGGGGTTTCTCTGTATATCCCTGGCCATCCTGGAACTCACTCTGTAGACCTAGACCAGGCTGGCCTCGAACTCATAAATCCACTTGCTTCTGCCTCCCAAGTGCTGGGATTAAAGGTGTGCGCCACCACCGCCCGGCTGGATTTTAATATTTCAATCACTGGAATTTCCACATCAAATCCACTTGAATCCTATGATGAAAAGCAGAGAGAAAAGATTCCTTCATTGGGGCTGTTTCTTTCCTAACATAAGAATGTCGTGTGTTCCCTCTCATTGACACTCTCTCACGCTCCTGCCTACAGCATCCAGTGTTCCCAAACCAGTTCCCTTTAGTTACTAACTTAGCTCTGCCTTGCTTATTGATGGATCCAAACTGAGGTTGGGTACTTCCAAGAGGTTTGGTTCTACTGTGCCCTTTGTTTATCCATATGGCTGACAAAGGTGTAGTATATATGGGTAAACTGATACTGCCCAACTTTGCTTCTTCTTAAGGGAATTTTTTTTCTAGGTCTTAAAAATCAGTGGTGACTTGCAGTTGTTCACTTTGTTCAGAGTCATCAGAAATAGGCTCACCCAAAACCCACATGACAAGAAGTTTGCCAGTGTGAGAATCAAAAAAATTTATTCAGAGGTGAAAAGATTAGAAAATAGGTTAAGGATTATGGTTATTCATTATGGCTTGTAGGACCTGTGTGTCTCTGTGTCCCCCCATCCCACAGCCAAAAAAGAAAAGCACTTCAAAACATGGCAAGCAACTTTGAAGAGGAACTCAGATTTGTTGTGACCAGGAAGGTCTGGTTGAGTCTTGTCTTGCTTCTGTGTATTCTGATAGAGTGTGAGTTCTAGAAGGAGCATTTCCTAGCAGTGCCTGAGGGGAACAGCTGGTCAACTCAGCGGCACTTGCTAGCCGCAGCACAGAGGCCAGAGTGCTAGCCACAGCACAGAGGCCAGAGTGCTAGGCACAGCACAGAGGCCAGA